>NC_056729.1:1229773046-1229878046 GCF_019279795.1 Protopterus annectens | reverse complement strand
AATGATAAAACATGTTTGTATTTTTGATAAATGATATTGTGGATATCAGATTCCTTTAGGGATACTTATCTGCAGCACTTTTTCTACTTGAGGGAAGAGCTCACCATAAAAATATATATTTACCTTGCTTCTTTTTTAAAAAGACACTGTACAGAAAAGCAAAAGAAGGTTGTATTAAATTGTATAAAGTACAACAATTAACAGGATAGCTCTTCTTTTTCTTCTAGCAGTTTTAGGATCTTCTCTTAAAAACAATAAGAAACTACAATAAAAAACACAGAAATTAATGGAGCAGAGTGAGTCTTTTGAATGGCAGGCCACAAGTTATTTTTGGGTTCTTATTTCTGAGTTGGTCTGTTCCCTCTGTGAACTGTGGAGTTAAAGTTTGGCTTCCACTACAGGAGGAGAAATCCATTTGTCTGCCCCAACTCCCTCAACCTACTTTTTTTTAAGTCTATGAGTGAAGAAATAGCATAGGTGCATAGGTGAATGATGTTTATGCTAAATTATATCAAGTCAGTTGATACTTTTAAAATTGTAGAAAGAAAAATCTGCCTCTTCCAATATCCACTCCTCAAATCTTGTTCTTTTTATGTTTTGGAGGTCATCTTTGTTTCACTTTCTCTCTTTCACTGTGAAATAGCTACTGTTTTGTTGCTAATATCTGGAAAATGTATGTCAGATGGGCAGATGCCTGATCCTAAACTGTCTACTGTTTACAGGGAGTGAAAAACTGACACCCAGATATCTAGAGGATAGGCATTTATTCCACTGATGCCTAGGGCACTTCTGTTAACAGATTTTAAAAAAGTTGAACAGGAACATTTTGATCTCATGCAAATGGGCATTTCATACTCCATGACTGAGGACAGATGTTCTCATCTCTTACATGTGAAAAAGGAGGGACCGTTCACTACATTGCTCTGCTTCAGAAAATTGATAGGAGGATGATGAACTGTCTTACTGTAATGAGATATCACCACTGTGGGGTATAAAATGGGTGGGGATGATTAGGACTCTCATTCTTTGGGTCTTCTGGCAGATGAGCTATTAGGAGAAACCATTAATTTAACGAAAGAACACTTTAAATGGTCTTCACCAAAATGAGATATGCCCATCAGTTTAGGATGATGAACAGATTAACCTTCATCCTATCCCACCTTTTACTGACTCTTTTTAGTACACTTGTGATGAGATGGCCCTTGCATATGATGCTCAGTCACCAGCTCTGAAAAAGCTACCAGTATTTCATAGGGTCTTGAAGGAACATAGTTATGTCTATAAGAGCCTTGTGGCTGACCCTGCAGCCATAAAGCTGAAGTCACAAAAGGAACTGAGGATCACATATACTTCATGATATCATCAATTCCTTTTTAATCTAGTTTGCTAGCAACTGGTATTAAATCACAGTTAATAGTTTCTTTTCCACTTTGTTATGTGAATTCATACAAGTAGTTTCTGCTTGGTTCAGCATATTTCAGTGGGAATCAGGGGGTCTGAGTCTGGCAGTTAACACAGACGATTAAGGCTCCTGGCTCTTAACAAGCTGCTTCCTGTAACCAAAGGTAAAGACTTTGATTTCTTGCACCTCCATTTCTCAGTGATGTGACTTGGAACAAGTCACTTAACCAGACAATGTTCCTGGGATACCCCCGAAAAAGGGAACAGTGGTGCCCGGTTGGCTTACCTGGGTAACAAATTAATTAAAAGAATAAATAAAAAACATTGTACAGCCAAAATTAAAAAAAAAAAACACTGGTGACAGGTGACTTTATTTATAGCAAATCTTTCTTAAGGTACTTTTGTTTTCTCTATTAAGCTAAATGAAGACAGTGTAACCTGCATTTTGGGTTTGTCAAAATTAAGATGTGGAAGAATTTGTATGGTTAAATGTGATCTGGATGTAGAACATTTATCTGTAAATACTATTTGACCAACAATAAACCAACAATTTGATTTGGTATATGTTTAGTGAATGGCTATGAAGTGTTTTGAGAATTCACAATACAGTGCCAGCAGAATCTCCTTTATTTGTTGTCAAGTGTCTAAGCAGCAGGGCTAACAATGACACAAACTAAGATTATATGTAGCTGAAACCTGCTCTGTGGTGGGCCTTAATTATGCATTTGCAGTGTAATTACAGCTAAAGTCGAAGTGCTACTCTACTTCTTCTTGCTGCTGTGTAACCTTATCTCATACACACCTGTTAGTGTGTGTCTACCTTTTGTATTGAATAAAACATTTGGTTGATATGGTAACCCTACTGTAAGAAAGTTCTGTTGTCTAGACAAACAATCACACTTATGTCACTGCCAGATGTAATTATTTCCCTACCCTTAAAATCTAGAGCATTTGTACATTGATTATGTGAAGTACTACCTGATGTTATATAGGTATCATATGTTGTAAAGTTTAGATCACATGTTCAGTGTCTGGTCAAGTGTTGTCTGTGACAGTCTGAGCAGTAGCTGTGTGATGGAAAGTATTCAGGCAAATCGTATCATTGTTGTGCTGTGATGGCTCTGTGTATGATGACTATATAATGCTTAGTAGAACACTTGATATCAAAATATAGGCTTTTATTTTTCACAATTGCTTACTTGTTTAAAAACAGTTCTCTGCACTGCAATCATCTGCAAGATATCTGCAATGTTTTTCAGTGATCTCAAAAAACGATGCTCCACTAGATATAAAATGACCAGCAAATAGTGCTGTACATATGTTAGTAGTGTACAGACTGCCTTTTAGTGAGCATTATGGACATTGCAGGGTATGTTGGTTCGGGATTAACTTCAATGGCTGTCCAAAAAAATGTAATTAAATGACAGATATCACTTTCTCAGCTTTCCATTTCCCACCACCCCCAAAATATAACACAATTATTATTATTATTATTGTTGTTATTATTATTTTTTGCCAGCTTAATGTCAGGCTTAGAAATCCTTTTGATTTCATTATAATTTTTCTTCGTTTACGAAAATTTCAACCGAAAATTAAATGAGATGCTGTGGCTCCCCAGTCTATTTATTGGATGTTTTGCTTTCTAACCTACTCAGCTAAATGCTAGAAGTTTGATTCCTCTTTCTTTCACATTTTTTTAATTAAGAAAACAGGGCCAGTGCTTCCAATGAAAAACCACCATATCACACATTTTCTATTAGCTGCTCACCTAACCCAATATTATAATTCTCACTATTTTCTCCATCTTTTTCTCTCTCTCTGTTTCTGTCTTTCTTACTTATCCATGCCCTTTTATCTGAAAAATAAACACATCTTCTACCCTTAAAGTCATCTCATTAGCTGAAGAAAATATACTGTATGTCTGTATTAAACTGATATACTGTTCCACCAACTGTAGGCAATTATGTTCCAGAATCAATGGAAGAGGGAATCAGAAAGCTGGAGGTGAAGGGGTGGAGGTGGAAATGGTGAAAACCTGGTGTGAAAATGTAGTCAAACAAAGTTATGCCTCTATGAGGAATTCTGAAGCTACAGCATTCTAAGTTTTGGTATTTTGTCTTGCATTTACAAAATAAACCTTTTCATATCATTTTGCAGCTATAGGTTCATAGGTTAGGTTCATAGGTAGGTACAAGACTATCTGCCCGAAGGCATTTATAAACCTAGCCAGAATGTGTTGGCTTTCACTGCCCCTTTAGATTAGTTCCCTGTGCCTCTGTCCAGCAGAGCCACTGAAGTGATCCCCGAGGCAAACTTTCTGTTTCCCATCCACTCGTCAAGGTTTTTCTTGCAGAGTGCTAGCGAGGAGCTCTGCCTAATGTAGATTGGGATCTTGTTCCAGAGCATGGGATGTCTCTGGGACAGGAATCTATCCCTCCAGCACGTCCTATTTATTGTTGTGGTGAGATTTAGATCCCTAGAGTGTGTGGCTCGAGGAGATAAGGTTTTCTTTAGGTGGAGCATGTCCATCAGTTCTGGGTTGGACATGGCCTTGTATGTCAGGCAGAGATCACCTCTGAGTAGGCGGTATGCAACAGAGTACAGCTGGAGTTTCTTCAGTCGAGCTGCATAGGGCATCTGTTTGAGGCCAGTGATCCTCTTGGTGAGGTTCTTCTGTGGTCTTTCCAGCTGTTGCAGGTGTCTTGTAAGATACATCCCAAATGGGGCGTTGTACTCTATGATGGGTCTGATGAGCGATGAGTAGAGGGGCACAATGACCTCTTTTGATCTGGATGCAAACCCTTTTGTGATAAGGTGTGTCACGTAGAAGGATTTTCTAACCACTTTGGCAATGTGATTATCAAAGGAAAGTTTACTATCTACTTGGGTCCCCAGATCTCTTATTACGTCTTCCGTATTTAGGGGACTACCACCATTAAAGTATAAAGTGTCAGAGTCACTCACTGTATGTGTTTGATGCTACCTCAGTCTGCTAACAAGTTGTCAAAAGTGCTACTACCCCAGTGCCTACTACAGAGAAACAGAGTTCAGTCTGATGAATGGTTTCTTCATGCCTTGTGTTGCAAATTGCAGCCTGCTTTAGTCTGAATAAGCCTATCAGTAGGTAATAGATAGGATAGGAGCATTGATTTCTTTCTGATGAGATAAAAATAGTCATGGCAGTCCTTGAATTGTAGCTTACTACTTTAAAATTTCAACAGCATTGCATCCCGCCGACATGGACACTCAGCCATGCAATGTATCACTATTTTCAGGCAATACCATTATCCAAAAAAATACAGTGATCTTGTTTAAGATTAAGGGTGTTAAACATGATCACAGTATTTATCTGACAGACAGACTGAAAATAATGATAGCTATAAGTCATGTTCCATGGATGGAAGGAGAAGGACCCCTCTGTGAAGACTACAGTAAACTTTAGAAAGCTATGCATATACCCACCCTGGTTGTATGCATCTGGATCTGGTCATTTCTCTCTGTCCATAATTTTACAGAAAATCATGTTTTGTCTCATATTTTACCCTATTGTCCCTTGCAATCTTTTTGATTTTCTAATAAATCAGTGAGCATTACAATCAGACAACAATGCCAGATTTATTTTTATAATTAGTATTGTTCAGAAAATATATGTTTATACAAAATCTGTTGTTTTGCTAACTTATTGAACAAAGCAGTTGAGAATAATGTTGCATATCTATAAAAGTTAATATTATTGCAACACATCACCGAACCACAAAAACTCCTGTGGCAAGAGGAAACGTAATGATATAAATCCAAAAAGTAGCCACAGTCATTACCACAGCCAAAAACAATTCTTCAGAGGCTGAAAAGCAATTGAAATGTTCATTGGTACAAAACTGAACAAAGGCTATATAAATAAACCTTCAAACGAAACTCCAAACTTATAGATAAAAAGTTTTTCTTTATTCCAAACAGTTAGCGCTTTCACCTATTGGCTTCATCAGACTTAATGTTGGATTGACAATCTGATTTTTAAATAGTTCATGGCTAAAGCCCATAGGTTAGGAAATACATTACATCACATCCTTCACTTAAAGTGTGTTTACTTAAAAACATATTTTAATAAAACATGTCAAAATGAAGACTTGTTAAAATAAATATACCTTTGCTACACTATTAAAATATGCAACCTAATGCAGCTAGTTGTTAACAATAAAAGCATATTTAATACAAAATGGAGCTAAAGCCATATATAACACCATATATAACATAACCAAGACTATGTTGCTTCACATAATTCATATCAAAATATCATAAAAAGATATCTATCAAAGGAATGGTTCAACTGGACATTAATCAAAACTAAACAGCAAGAAAAAATAATGCTATCGACTGAAATAAATAGTTGACTTCTTGAATATCATATATAATGAAAGGGCGTCATTTAACAGTCAACTTCCTGCCCTTCAGGGCTGGTTTTATCAGGATCTTATCATTCAGACCAGGGCTAACATCTGCTCTGAGTCTGATGATCCATTTAACCTCGCATTCCTCAGTATAGTTACAAATGTCACCTCCTCTCAGAGTTGGTTTAACTGTTTGTATCACCATAAACTTGAAACTATGTGAAGGACCTAACATACTAACATGCTTTGCCAGTGCATTGTGTATATATTTAATACGTATATTATACACATGATCTCTTATCCTTTCACGCAGTTTCCTATTAGTCTTGCCAACGTAGAATGCCTGGCATTCAGTACAACAGGCAAGATATACTATATTCTCACTTTGGCAAGTAGTGTTGGTATAAAAACTAAACTTGCGACCTATTCTGGGATGTAAAAATTCGCATTCAGTGCTGACAAACTTACATTGGGAACCTATACTTGACAACAGTAATCATAGTTTGCAATCTAAGGATAAAGTGGTAGCTATAGAAGCCCCACGAAATAATGTTTTGAATGAACCAGTTGTTAGGGCAAAGGTTCCATTTAGGAAAGACGTGGCAATCCCCATAGGAGGACCTGCCACTAATTTTAATACCCCTTTCCCTATAGAACAACGCCACCCGAACAGGAGGAACAGATCCTTCAGTCGAGGGAGGCAGTGATGGTGAGGAAACATTATTTGAATGTAGCTACCATCTTAAAGTAAAATGATGGGACACTTGATTTCTTTATATTTGTGAAGCTGGTATTTGTACAGTGCATAATAATTTATTTATTTATTTATTTGCAGTTGGTTTACCAGGATAGTCCACTGGGCCAAAATAACCCATTTTCACTGGAGTCCTGGGGAGAAAAGCTCCAAAAACAATTAGCAAGGTTACAATAATGTATTTAGTTTCAATTATACAATTAAAGAATCCAAGCCAAGGAAACTGCAAAAAGTTACCAAAAGAAAAAAAACAGGGAAAGTGCAGTAAACACGGAGATAGTAGCCATTATGTATTCCAAAGCGTTTATTTTAGCCACAAACAAACGGAAAAAAATAAAAAATTATACAACTAAACATGAACGCCTTTTAAAACTCATTACATGTGTTTTTGTCTATTCATTGACTTCATCAGATAGTTAGTAAATCGATCTGTTTCACTAGTATATATATATATATATATATATATATATATATATATATATATATATATATATATATATATATATATGTATAATCCTTAATTGTAAAACCAATAGAATTCTTTGTCTCATTAGATTCCCGCTAATTTTGGTTAGAAGCCATTATATAAATCAAAAAACATTAATAATAAAACTTAAAATCTTGTATTTTATACATTATGTTGATTAAAAACTTTGTATAATTAAAAAACATTATTATAAAAATTGTTATTAAAAAAAACTTTTGTTAAAAAACTTCATATATATTTGTAATTTTCCTTTTTCTAAATATATAAAGTCCTTTCATTAATGAATTCCAGATGCCATCTAGTGGCAAAATTTATTATAGTTCTTCTGCCTCACTCAAAGCTTTGCTGACCTTAGTTTTAACAATGGTAAAAATGGAAATAAACTGTATATAATGTGTATATAATGGCTTCTAACCAAAATTAGCGGGAATCTAATGAGACAAAGAATTCTATTGGTTTTACAATTAAGGATTATACATATATATATACTAGTGAAACAGATCGATTTACTAACTATCTGATGAAGTCAATGAATGGACGAAAACGCATGTAATGAGTTTTAAAAGGCGTTCATGTTTAGTTGTATAATTTTTTATTTTTTTCCGTTTGTTTGTGGCTAAAATAAACGCTTTGGAATACATAGTGGCTACTATCTCCGTGTTTACTGCACTTTCCCTGTTTTTTTCAATTATACAATTCCTATGGACTTGGAAATACAGTAGACTAGTGTACAAACATATACAAATATTACAATCTTGAATCGCTGAAAACAATTTACAATATAGAAACTGAGAGGCTTTTACAACTTAGGGTGGGTTACACTGGAGATATCTTTCATACATTCAGGATGAGTATTTATTTATTTTTATTTATTTATTTTATTTATCATTTGTTGACCGGGAAAGTCCGACTAGGTTCCACAGATCCTGTTTTCAGCGGAGGCCCGGGGAGAAATGCTCCAGATGCATGTCTTTGGAATGTGGGAGGAAACCGGAGTACCCGGAGGAAACCCACGCGAACACAGGGAGAACATGCAAACTCCACACAGAAGGCACCCCAGCCGAGAATCGAACCGGAGAACCTCTTGCTGTGAGGCAACAACGTTAACCGCTGTACCACTGTGCTGTGAGTAGCTTAATACAATCAAAAGAAAGGTATATGAGCTGACATAGAACTTTTCAATATAGAAACAGAGAACCTTTTCCATCAGAGGATATATTTACACTAAGGTACCTTTAAGTATTCAGAAATTAGCTAATACAAGCAAGAGCAAGATCTATGAGTTTAGGCGAGTAAGTAGAAATTCTCATTATGAATAGGGGAGGAGAAGTGAAAATTCTCAGTATGAGGAGATTATGTTGGGTGGGAGCAGGAGCATTCCCACTGGGAAATTAGGTGTGAGTGAAGGGATTTTTTGAATGAGAAGTGATTTGTGATGGTACGAATGGATGGGGGTAAGGAGTTCCGGAGATGAGCAAGACTGTAGGATAAGAGATTTTTTCCAGAGGGACGAATTGGTTTATACAGTTCAATTAAGTTTTGGTTGTTAGATCTAAGAATTCTATCAGGGAGGTGCATTTTGAAGGTAGAGGAAAGTGATGGGCAGAGGGAGGGATTGAAGATGAGTTTGTGTGCAAGAGTCAGTTGGACGTAGGTGAGGTGATTGGGTTGTTCTAACCATTTTAGTTTGTGGAGAGCTGAACAGTGGTGTGAGGAGGACTTATGGGAGGTAGCCAACTTGACAATTTTGTTATAGCAAGATGAGAGTTGTGTTTTGAGAGAAGATTGTAGGTTAGTTAGAAGTGGGGCTCCATAGAGGAGGGATGGGATGAGAAATGTGGTAGATAGGGTCAGTTTGGTGGAGGGTGTAAGATAACGATTCTGTCTGTAGAGCATGCCGAGTTTTTGGTGGGGTTTTTTTTATATTTAGTTGAAGATGGGAATTGAATTTTAAGCTGACTATCAATTTGGACCCCAAGTAATTTGGCCTCAGATACCTGTTCTAAGGGTGCATTGTTCTGACTAGTAATAGTGAAATTACTTGGATTGAAAAAGGTAGCTTTAGAGGGGGTGAATACCACTACTTTGGTTTTGGAGGCATTGAGTACAAGGTGATTTGTTTTCATCCATTGTTCGGTGGTTGAGAATGCATCTTGAGTAAGCTTTAGCAGTGTGGTGATGGAAGTAGCAGAGCAGATTATAGTTGAATCATATGCGTATTGGATAATTTTAGTTGAAGGGATAGAGTTATGGAAATCGTTTATGAATATATTAAAAAGCAGGGGACCCAGTATAGATCCTTGGGGAACACCGGTTGGGGTGTTGATGAAAGGGGAGGTGGCTTTTTTCCCATCTCACTGCCTGATATCTATTGGATAAGTAGCTAGTGAACCAGGTCAGAGAAGAGGGTGACAAGTTAAGCTTGGAGAGTTTAGTTAGTAATAAATTATGGGAGATAGTATCAAAGGCTTTAGAGAGATCTAGTAGGAGGGTAGAGACAATGTGTCCTGTGTCCCAGGCTTTGTTCCCAGCTTCCAGGAAGGAGAGTAGGGCGGTCATAGTACTGTGTCTTGGTCTGAAACCATGTTGTGTTGGAGTTAGTAGGTTATTGTCTAAGAGGTATGGTAGGAGTTGTAGGTGAATACACTTTTCTAAAAGTTTAGAGATAGGAGATAGAATAGCGATGGGATGGAAATTAGTAATATTGTTATTGATGCCTCCTTTGTGCAATGGAACAACAAAAGCCTTTTTCCAGATTTGGGGTACTGAGCTTTCTTGAATGGAACGGTTGATTAAAATGCTGATGGGGTAGGCAATGGCTTCAGCAGCTATACTGAGAAAGTAAGAAGGAATGTTATCAGGGGCATTAGAGCATGGTTTTAGTTTCTGCAGTAGTTTTTTTATGGTGGATGTGGGTATAGGTTTTAGTGAGAATGGTGGGGGGAGAATTTGAGAATTTTGATGTTGGAGTGGAGATAGCGGGATGAGCAGTGGTGAGGGGTGAAAAGTTGGTAGGGGAGGATTGGGGTGTAGTGGGGGGTATGGTGGGGTTTGAAGATGAAAAGAATGAGGTTAGTTTGGAGATAGAATCAATAAAGAAGGTGTTGAATTGAGTGGCCAAGTCTATGTCAGGACTGTTAGGGTTTGGGCTCGGGTTATCTGGTTTGTTGGGATTGAGGAGGGTAGACGTGCATTTCCAAAATTTTTGAGGGTTTGTTTTGTTGTTGTTTTGGATTATGGAGAAGTAATTTTGTCTATTGGAGATAAGTTTTTTTTACTTTGTTTCTGAGTGTTTTGTATTCGTTATGGGCTAGGGGAGTCCTATGTTTCTGATATGATAACCATGCCTTATCTCTAAGGTGCATAGTTACTAGTGTGTTTTTTGTTAGCCAAGGGGCAGTTTTGTTTTTTATTCATTTTGTTTTTTGTGGGGGCTTGTTGCTCTAAGAGGTTTAGAAAAGTTGAGTTAAAGTGGGCAACAGCCTGTTCCAGGGGTAGAGTTTTTAGGGTGTACCAGTTGATTGCTTTTAGAGAGTTGGAAAAGGTAGTGGGGTTAAAGTTTTTTTGGCAGCGAGTAGTAATAAAATTGTGAGTAAGATGTAGGGGTGATGTTAGTCAGTGTGTGAATGTGAGCAAGTGGTCACTAAGGGAATCAGGCAGGGTGCCACTATGTGAGAAGTAATGAGGGTGGGAGACTAATATCCAGTCTAGGATACTATCACTGGTGAGGTTTTTTGAGGGCCGAGTTATGGAGTTGATCAGTTGAGAAAAGTTGTAAAGATTAATGTTAAGTGGATTTGTGGGAGACTGTATTGCAGACCAATTAATATTCATGTCACCCATAAGTATAGTTTCATTGTTAATGTTATTGGAAAGCCAGGAGAGAATATCTTCTAGTGTAGAAATATTGTTGCCTGGGGGGATGTAGAGGGAGGCTATGCATATGTGTTTGTGTTTATTTACTTAAAGCAGAGCCAGGAGTAGTTCTGCATTATTGAATTGGGGAGTTAGTTTGTTGTAAGGGGTAACTGTTAAGGAGGATAGGTATAGAAGGGCTACTCCACCTTCTTTTTTGTTTGTTCTATCTTTTCTGATTATAGAGTAGTTCAGTGGAATTATTTCTGAATCTTTTATATGAGGTTTTAACCAAGTTTCAGAGATGGACAAAATGTCTGGTTTGTTATATGTAAGCCAGGCATGCAGATTAGGGATTTTGTTAACTATACTTTGGGCGTTTAAGGAGGTGAGTAGTATGGATGAGGATGGGCCTGGGTTGGGGTGTATGACTCCTAATAATAGAATATAAGTCAGATATAGCATTGGGGAGGCACTTTGTTTGCTTAGAGATGGGGTTGAGTTTAGCTAGATTTAAGGTAGTTGTTGTAGGGTTCAGATAGTTGTGAGGAGTAATAAGTTTATAAGAGAATGTTTTATGGGGTATAAGCATGGAGAGATTGGGAAGTGTGAATGTAAGACAGGTAGGTTAAGATGGTTAGTAGTATGAAAGGATGGAGTGTGGTTATAGTTAATTGGCAGAGTCAGGTAGTAGATATAGAATATGTTGAGGAACAGTACTAGATGAGTACAGAAGGATATGGCTTTTGAGAGCATAGTGGGATAGGATATTGAGGGAAGGAATAATCATTGGAAACTGTAAATTTCTTAACTGAGTAAATACTACCACCTTAGAATGGCGGCATCAGAATTCTGTTAGGACACAAGTAAGCTTATTCTACTGTTTTTATTGTGTTAAAAGTATTAGTAAAGTACTGAGCACTGTGCTTATGAGAAAACAATTGCTAGTGGCATAACATCATAAAATAACAAGTTGATGTATTAAGCACAATTCTTTAGTAGTACTTGTACAGTGATGATTTTTTTATCTGGACCAAACAAGGTTATGTGTTAGGTGTTGGGGGAAAGAAACTGAACATGTAGATATTAGCTGTGATGTTTTTACTGATTTTCATACTGAGAAAAGGCATGTTGTTAAAGAATAAAAATGAATGCAGGACCACTTTTTAAATCTTCTTAACTGCTGAGCATTTCAGAAGGGCTGCAATGAGAATGTCTCCTGTCTGTGATAGCTAGTAGTACATAAAAGCCTGTACCTACAGAATAATTCACCATTTTTGTAAAATTTTCAAGGAATACTACTTGCATGATTAATACATAAAATTCCCCTTAAATTGTGCTGTTTCCCTCAAATGCAAAAAGCAGGTGCATCCTATATTTAACAGTAAAAGAAATCACATTTGGCAGTTATTTTCATAATTCAACATATAATAAATATAAAAACAGTCTATACAGAAACACAGAACAGACTCATGCCTGTTAGCCCAAGATCAAGCCTACTATGATTGTATTGATCTACCTACCTCGTCTACAGAACAGATGGAGAATATTTTTGGAGGGGATGATTGGGAGGCAAGATCATTGATGAGTGATCATTATTTCTTTGTCTATTGGCAGTGTATGAGTAACAAGTCGAAATAAGTTACTAGTGTCATTATTTCTTTCACTTTCTTTACAGTCAGTCATTGGTGATGTAGGCAAAAGTTGGCTATTTTTGAAAGTAGTGGTGTTGAGGCATACTGTGTATATGATAGCAACAAGATAGAAATATATCATATTGCATTGGGAACATTTATTTCAGTTATATCCTGATTTATCATTAGAAGAATACATACAATGTGGCTATATTTTGTAGGTAAGGAGGTGAATGTATCATCATGTACACAAGTACTTTACTGCTATTTTTGTTTGGCCTTCTCATGTACCATCAGCTAGCTACTGTGCTCATGTTGTGCCACAGCATGGGAAAAAATGGGCCCACCCCTGGACACAGAATCTACATATGGCATTCAGCTGTGACCAAGGGAAAAATAAGGGTGATCAAAAATGAAGGTACTTTAACACCAAGACAATAAACCAGCGATCACCAACTCTACCTTTATAAGCCAGCTTGTTCAGCTTAGCTATAATTGGAAAGAAGTACAAATAATAAACTGGTAGACTTCTGTAAGTACATAATTATCTGCTCTGTGCATCAACATCAGTAGGGGATTTCTAAAAGTTATGTATGAATGTTGGCAAGGAGAGTTTGCTGAAATATACGTCACTTAAAGAAGTCTGAGCAGAAGTTTGCAAGCACTTTAAATAATGTTAGCGAATAAGTCTTTTTAAATTCATAAGCATTTTAAAGAATGAAGCAGCATTAGTAGAGTTAGCCTTCAGCTTTCCTCCTGTCTAACCCAACAGCATTCCAGCAATCAAAACTGCAGCATGCTTTCCTATGAAATCTCAATGAATACAGGATCATTTTTAAAAGTCTGAGTGCCACCTTTATACGTGTATTAAGATTTGCCAAAAGACATCAGAGAAAGGAGTTTCCATCCATCCATCCATCCATCCATCCATCCATCCATCCATCCATCCATCCACCCATCCACAGTCCCTTTTCAATTTTTACACATGGGGTTGGGGTATGATATCCACAGTGACCATCATTCTAAACCTAATGTTCACACTGCTGGTGGCTAGCCCCACTGCGATAACAGCCACAGGAGTTTGAACCAACTAAAATATTTATATAAATAACAGACAAGCATTTTACAGCTTCACTTTAGATTAAAGCAAATTAATATAGTCTGTAACTATAATCTGACTTAAATTGATGCCAACATTTTTTTCAGAACATGCTTATATCTTCAATTATCAAATTGCCATTGCTGTTAAACCTGCTATTGTATATATCATCTTGAGATTTTGTATTATTACCTTTGTACTAAGTGAATTTAATTGTATGTATTAACTGTGGAGCTTTTCTCCCCGGGTCTCCATTGAAAAGGGGCTCTGTCCCAGCTGGACCAACCCGGTCAACAAATGTCAAATAAATAAATAATTTATATTAACCAGCAAGAAGAGAACTCAAGGATGAATTTTCACATATGTTTAACTATAAAATATTATTAGGTTAGTGGAATACTTGTTGCCAGATGGCAAAAAGTACTTAATAGGTGCTTGCTAAAAGGCTAGATGCTTTGTTTTTTATTTCTGTTTTTATTGCTGGTACCTAAGCTACAATTAATTTTAATAGCAGTAATAAACTACCACATTGAAGGATGTTAGCACAGCATTAGATAGACTATTCAAGTGATCTTTTCTTATTTAGCGAAAAGATAGTATTGATATTGATGAAAATTGTCCTAAATCTAGATCAGGGTTGTATGCGCTGCATTTCAGATAAAATGGCTGAGCAATAGACTACAACTGAGAGTGAGCAGATGAGGTTTCTGAGGAATGCACTGGTAAGCTATACTTTGGATTCCTTGGTAAAGAAATATATTGGCTTGCATGACTGGCAAGGCAACAGAAAAACATATCTGTGAGAAATAAAAAGCAAAAGTCCATACTTTCTTTCTCTAAGTGACAATAAGCATTTTGCTAAATAAATTCATGTTACTATGAAATCAGAACAGAACAAAATACACCATCACCCATTCCTACCTTATATTTCTGTTTTCAGGTGCATATTACCTATAAATGCAGTAGGCAGTTCTGCAGCACCACATCAGTAATTGTGTTCCTGACTTCAAAACTCACAGGTTGTACATGAATTTGCAAACATTCATCTCAGTAAATGAAATGGCACAGAAACTATAGAAATAAAAAAATAAAAAAAATTGAACCTGATGAGTACAATTATTTTTCATCTAAACTCATTATAGTCTTGTTCTCTGTCTGTGGCACACTGTACTAATAAGATTCAGGCACTAATAGTTTTTTCCTATAAGGTGAACAGCCCACAATTACTCACTAGAGCAGCTAAAGAGCTCCAGCTGCAGCAGTGATTGCATGCAGGGATATTTTTATACTTATTTTGTGTCTCTGACCATATGTGTACAAAGGTGTCTTGCCACACACACTGTACAGAGATACTTGTGTTGTAGTCTGTGATCATTTCTTATAGGATCATAGGAGGTTACTAGGCTATTGGCCCTGAGGCCCTTATAAGCCTAGCCAAGAGTTTAGCCCATGTTTAGACAAATCAGCACCCAATTCCCCTGTCCAGCAGGGACATGGGTGGAATCCCAGAGGTATATTTTCTGTTCCACATCCAGTTATCCAGGTTGCATTTAAAAAGGGGTAAAGAGGTGCTCTGCTTGATGTGGAGAGGGAGTTTATTCCATAGATGAGGGAGTCTCCTGGACACAAATCTGTCGTGTCAACAAGTCTTGTTGATGTCACAGACCAGGGTGAGGCCACATGTTACACGAGTGGAGCTTGACTTGCGGATATGCAGCAGTCCCACCAAGGTGGGGTCCATGATCACCTTGAATGCCAGACAGAGGTCACTTCTGAGGAGTCTGTATGAAACTGAATAGAGGGATGAGGCTTCTAGCCCATCTGTGTATGGTAGCTGTCTGAGGCCCTGGATTCTCCTGGTAAGGAACCTCTGTGGTCTCTCCAGCTGCTGCATGTGCTTTGCGAGGTACATGTTGAAAGGTGCATTGTACTCAATAATGAGGGAACAGGGATGTTATGTCCTCCTTGTTCCTAGATGAGATGCCTTTACTTATGAGGTGGGCCATGTAGAAGGCTTTATGTACCACGGAAGCAACATGGTGGTCAAAAGTCAGGTTGCTATCAACCTGGGTGCCCAAATTCCTCATGACTGATTGAGTGCTTAGGACATTGTTATTAATGTGATAATTTGTAGGGACATCACTCTCCTCCAAGGGGATGATGATGCATTTTTTGATATTCAGCTTGAGGCCATGTTTTTGGCACCAGTCATTTGTCTGAGTGAAACCCGCTTGAAGGATGTCCACATCACTAGGGGAATTGATGACAGCACCCAGCTTGCAGTCATCTGCAAACTTGGTCAGCCATAGCCCATTGGTTTTAGCCTGCACCTCAGAAAAGTATATCCCAAATAACAGAGGCCCCAAGACCAAACCCTGGGGTACGCTACTTGTTACAAGTCTACTGCTTGAGGTTGCATCCCCTATTTTGACTATGTGGCTTCTATCAGTGAGCCAGTTTACTACCCATCTGGTAGCATATGGATTGTTGCCTAGTTGAGAGAGTTTATCTATTATGCCAGAGTGAGGAATAGTGTCAAAAGCTTTAGCCAGGTCAAGGTAGGCGGTGTGTAGTCTTCCCCTCGTTCATGGCTTTGGTGACTGTCTCAAAGAAGTCGACCAAATTTAGCAGACATGACCTCCCCTTGACGAAGCCAAACTGTGTGGGATCAAGTGTTTGGAGGTTGCCAATGTCCTTGTTAATGAGGTCCATGATAATCCATTCCATGGCCTTGCAGATCAGGTCAGTTAGACTGATGGGTCTATAATTTCCTGGATTGGTGGATGCTCCACCTTTGTGTAAAGGGATGACAGTGGCTGTCCTCCACTCAGCTGGGATGAAGCCTGTACTCAGGCTTTGGCTGAATAGGGTGCGCAATGGTGCTGCAAGTTCCTGCCTGAGTTCACATAGGATGCAGCCTGTGATATCGGGTCCGAAGGAGGCTGTATTTTTTGCTTTTGAGAGAGCAGTGATGACCTGTTCCCTAGATATAAAGGGAAGGGGGCCAGTACTGAGGATGTCTTGATTTACTGATGGGGGAGGGACAGAAGGGTAAAGTTTTCACTGAATCTGTCAGCCAGCAAGTTTGCTATATCTATGAAATTTGTATATGTGGTGTCCTTGACCACCAGCTCCGAACAGATCTGGATGCTTCTTTGAGGTTGCGGACATATGTGAAGAAGGCCTTATGATTTTCTCTACTAGATGTGGCCAATTTGGACTTGAAGTTTACTTTGGAGGATTTCACTAGTGCTCTTATTTGCTTGTTCAAGCTAAGGAGACATTGCTTCCAATAGGGCAACTGCTCCTTCTTGGTCTTGGACAGCAATTTTTTCCTTTTGCTATAGAGTTTATTTATTGGAGATATCCACCAGACATGTTTACTCTTCCTTGTGGAGGATGATTTAGTCCTGTTGGGTATTCCTGATTCCCTGCAGCTATATAAATGCTCGTATAGTGCTTTGGTGTAGTTTTGGATATTGGTACCAGATCCTACAGAGGGGTAGAGGGCTGTGAAGCTGTTTATACCAGCTTTGGAGATGTTTTTATGCCTGATGCTAGCTACAGGGAGGTTGGGGGAGATGGTGACTTCGAAAGTGACCACTTTGTGGTCAGATCTTACCAAGGAGGATGATACTACAGGGATGCTGCAGTGATTACTCATGTTGGTTAATACTAAGTCCAAGATATTATCACCCCTTGTGGGGGTAATGACTAGCTGTGGAACTGTATGCTTTTAGAGATTGTCTGTTACTTTGAGTATCTTTATAGTGACACTGGGAGCACTTTCTGTGTCCTAATAGGGGAATAGAATTCCATCTAGTAGGTGGCTGTGCTGCACCGCTGTGTAAGGTGATAACTTTGTTACTTAGTATGACTATGAACTGCAATAGATACAATATCCAGGTGCTGCACTTCATCTATATATGCTGTGTGTAACACAAGCAAACATGGTGTAGTGTTACATAGGATGGATCCAGCACAGTTGCATTACATTTTAGAATGTTCACTGGGGCTTTTCCTGTGCATTTCCTGTAGTGCAATCTGTGCTTCATGTGTACCATTTCAATGAATCCTACCAGTTATTATTTTGTCAACGTACCTGTGATTGCAGTACTAACATCAAAATTCACAGGTCATGAGTGCAACCACAAACATACAGATCATTGAGTGAAATTGCATAGCACTTATAAAAACTGAAAAACATACACAAAAAGTTAAAAAGAATAAATAAAAGAAACATGCACTGCATAGCTCTCAACCTTCCATCTCCAAAATGAGGAACACTAGCCCTCATAATGTGGAACAAATGGGCAAAATGTGGAACACATACTAATGGCTTACTAACAACTTCAACTAGGAAGGTCATAGGATGGTTAAAATATGCTGGTTTTACTTATAAGGAAAACCTTTCAATGAATTAATATGATTAATTTCTATTTACCATGGGTTTTACTTAAAATAATTCCTAACACTGAATGTGTGACAGAGTCTTTCAATGTGGAACATTGAGGAACTTCGAGGAACATGAACTTTTTAAGACCCGAAATGGGGTACGTTCCTCGTAATGAGGTACACTTGAGAGGTATGATGCACTGTTGTCTGAAAGCAGAAACCCACTTGTCTGACTGTGGGTATGCTGAGATTTAAGCATGGCTCCTGAAGATTTACTCCCTCAGCTTTACCTTGGGTATAAAGCACATGATCATGAGGAAATCCAAGCATAACCCACTATAAACTGAGGATTGTTGCTAAGATAATATTATGAGAAAGGTCAAAATATGCAATTTCACTGCAAGATTTAACCCATCCTGTGAGAGATGTTGTTATATAGTAGCCCAGGCCATACTGTGCCATAAATCAGCAAGAAAAGGAAAGTGGTTTTGCTAGAACTGAATTCATCATCAAGTCTTGGTGAGTACCTTCACATGGTAGGTCCTGTTTTTACAAAATCTCACCAAGACAACACTGATATATATATACTGTATCATACATAACATATATTATGTAGAGAAGTAGGTTAAAAATAAAAACTGACAGCTGGTTGCACAGGTCACAGAATAAAAAAAAAACTGTCCAGTCCTGGTGTATTCTGTCACTCTCCTTTGTTGTTTCATGTATTTTGTTGATATTCTGAGTCCCACTATTCAAAACACATGCCAGTTTGTCAGCTACACATATACTTAATTTACCTCTTTACCCTTATCGCTGAGTATGTGGTTGAAAATAGTCTCAGGAATAGTTTATTTACCCAATTAACAAATCAGTAAAATTAAAATGAAAGTCAATGGCACTTTGCAAAGTAGGTGATATCTGAGTTACTTAAGTTGTTATGCACCAAAATAAAATTTCATAGAAAAAACGTATACACTAAATTTTTATTTATTTATTTATTTTTATTTAACATTTCTTTGCCAGGATATTCTGACTGGACAAGTGTCCATTTTCAGCGTACTGGGAAGAAAAACTCCATAACTTTACAGAAAGAAGAAAAAATTACAAAAGAGACATTACAGAGTAGTAGCATACACAATGTAGACTTTACAGCTGTTAGTATACAATAAGAGGATATTCCCCCTTTTGGTTGAAAATACAAGCATACGAAATATACAATGAGAGTAGATAAGAACCTGGCAGAGCATAGCAAGATATTTCACAACTGAATAAGAGTATATAAATGTTTAAGTTTTCCATATATACATTCAAGCAAATATACATGTGAGAGCATATATATATATATATATATATATATATATATATATATATATATATATATATATATATATACACACACACACACACACACACACACACACACACACACACACATATATATATATATATATATATATATATATGTTTTGTAAGTCTTTTGGCTTTTCCCGGTTAGGGGTCATCACAGCAGTACTCCGGTAATGATTGGCAGCTGTTTTTTTTTTTATGGTGTCGAGTTGCCAGCCCAACGCCCAACCTTCAACAAAGGCACGCCCATTCAACGCATGTCTTTCGAACGCCCACTCGACCGTGGGCAGGACATGCAGACTCCACACAGAAGGCACTCCCCACCCAAGCCGAGAACGAACGGGAGAACCTCTTGCTGTGAGGTAACAATGCTACCGCTGCACCAGCACAGAATATATATATATATATATATATATATATATACACACACACACACACACACATATATATATATATATATATATATATATATATATATATATATATATATACACACACACACACACACACACACATATATATATATATATATATATATATATATATATATACATACACACACATAAATATATATATATATATATATATATATATATATATATATGTACACATCACACACACACACACACACACACACACACACACACACATATATATATATATATATATATATATATATATATATATATATATATATATGTATACATACACACACATAAATATATATATATATATATATATATATATATATATATATATATACACACATATACATATATATATTTTAACTAAAATGCAACCAAATACAGATACTGTAACATGTAAAGTAGCAGTAAACATCCTTGTATTCTCCTAGGTAATCACCAGAACTTTTGTTTTACTTCTTTTCCCATCCCCATTACCCAAATCTGATACACTTTCCAATATCACTCCACATGTTTCGATTGCAAATTTAACTATTCATAAATTGATCATACCATACCTGCTTTGCACTTCTGCCATCTCTATTTTCTCTCCATATTCCTGAACCTGTTTCAGTACTGGTTGTTTTCTTCTGTATCTTATCTCCTAGATTCCATCTTCCTTAACTGAAATAAGGAAACTAATGCAGTCTTGTCCTGAACAGGTTATCTGCCACAACGAAACCCCCCCCAGAAAAGATCTCTGAGATCATTTTGGTTACAAGTGATACGTGAAGCAAACCTTTGCTGTCATAGTAAAGGTAAACAGAGTAGTTGAAATAGTGTGGCACCTGCAACAAGTCTTGCAGAGTGACTTGCATTCTTAATAGACAAAGACCTTGTCTCAAATGTCAGAAAATGAAAGCTGACTGTCATGTAATATGATGGCATGCAGATACATGATACTGCCAGCTTTGATTTTAACTGTCAGAATTGTATGGACAACAGAAGTTGCCCAGAAACCACAACTGCTAGTGAACCTTTTTAAGTGTGTATTTGATATAAATTAGAAGCACAGATAAAACAAAAAAGTAGGTTACAAAGAAAAAAATAATAAAAACTGTGAGAAATACTCCTAACTACATACAGTGAGAAAGAGAAAGCATCTTCTCTATCCCCAGCGCTCAAAATGTTTTATTTTATAAATTTTCTTTCAAGCACTTTTTCCGCAGTGCAGACAGCAAATAACATATGCTATTACAAACATACCACTCTGCTTTTCCTTTCTATAATTTTTTCTTATGTCACCTTCCTGTAAGCATACAGTTTAGGCATGCACCTTCCATGAACAGAGTGTACGTTTTGTTTTATAAGACATTGTTCTGAAAATATCTCTTCTCTCCTAGGGAGGGATCATGCTTAGCATTCCAAGAATTATTTTCTTCCTACTAAACAAGTTACCACAAATTAGACCTAATCTATTTTTGTACTTCAAAAAAATAATTTACTATTGTCTTACAATTCTAGAACATAGCTCTGTTTTCTTTGTACAGGTCATTCAAGTAACTACCCAGCCACTGGGGATGCACAAGCCAGTGCATTTCTTTGTGCCGGTCCCAAGCCCGGATAAATGGGGAGGGTTGCATCAGGAAGGGCATCCAGCGTAAAACTTCACCAATCATTTCATGCAGACACCAATAAATACTTTAATACCGGATCGGTCGAGGCCCGGGTTAACAACGACCGCCACCAGTACTGTTAGCCAACAGGGTGCTTGCGGAAATTGGGCTACTGTTGGCCGAAGGAGGAGAAGAGATGGAAGACATGGCCGAAGACAGGAAGAGAGGAGAAAGGCTAGGACTGTGGTAGTGAGGGTCGGAACTTTGAATGTTGGCAGTATGACTGGTATAGGGAGAGAGCTAGCTGATATGATGGACAGAAGGAAGGTTGGTATATTGTGTCTGCAAGAGACCAGATGGAAGGGGAGTAAGGCTAGGTGTATCACAGGTGGTTTCAAATTGTTTTATCATGGTGTGGATGGAAGGAGAAATGGCGTAGGAGTTATTCTGAAGGAACAGTATGCTAATAGTGTTTTGGAGGTGAAAAGAGTGTCAGATAGAGTAATGTTTATGAAGATGGAAATTGATGGTGTAATGATGAATGTTGTTAGTGCATATGCTCCACAAGTTGGGTGTGCAATGGATGAGAAAGAAAAATTTTGGAGTGAATTGGATGAAGTGGTGATGACTGTACCCAAGGGTGAGAGAGTGGTGATTGGAGCAGATTTCAATGGGCATGTTGGTGAAGGGAACAGAGGGGATGAGGAAGTGATGGGTAGGTATGGTGTTAAAGAAATGTAGAAGGTCGGATGGTAGTGGATTTTGTGAAAAGTATGGACATGGCTGTGTTGAATACGTATTTTAACAAGAGGGAGGAGCATAGGGTGACATACAAGAGTGGAGGAAGATGCACACAGGTGGATTATATCTTATGTAGGAGGGCCAGTTTTAAGGAGATTGGAGACTGTAAAGTGGTGACCGGAGAAAGTGTAGTTAGGCAGCATAGGATGGTGGTTTGCATGATGACGTTGGTGATTAAGAGGAGGAGGAGTGTGAGGGCAGCACCAAGGACCAAATGGTGGAAATTGAAAAAGGGTAATTGTGAGGTGGAGTTCAGGGATGAGTTAAGACAGGCACTGGGTGGCAGGGAAGAGTTACCAAATAGCTGGGTAACTACAGCAGAGCTAGTAAGGGAAACAGCTAGAAAGGTGCTTGGTGTTACATCTGGACAGAGGAAGGATGACAAGGAGACATGGTGGTGGAATGAGGAAGTACAGGAGAGTACACAGAGAAAGAGGTTGGCAAAGAAGAAGTGGGATTGTCAGAGAGATGAAGAAAGTAGACAGGCGTATAAGGAGATGAGTTGCATGGCAAAGAGAGAGGTGGCGAAGGCTAAGGATAAGGCATATGAAGAGTTGTATGAAAGGTTGGGCACTAAGGAGGGAGAAAAGGACCTGTACTGATTGGCTAGACAGAGGGACCGAGCTAGGAAAGATGTGCAGCAGGTAAAGGTGATAAAGAATAATGAGGGAAACATATTCACAAGCGAGGAGAGTGTGTTGAGGAGATGGAAAGAGTACTTTGAGGGGTTGATGAATGAAGAGAATGAGAGGGAGAGAAGGTTGGATGATGTAGGGATAGTGAATCATGAAGTACAATGGATTAGCAAGGAGGAAGTAAGGATAGCTATGAAGAGAATGAAGAATGGAAAGGCTGTTGGCCCAGATGACATACCTGTGGAAGCATGGAGGTGTTTAGGTGAAATGGCAGTGGAGTTTTTAACCAGATTATTTAATGAAATCTTGGAAAGTGAGAGGATGCCTGAGGAATGGAGAAAAAGTGTTTTGGTAACGATTTTTAAGAATAAGGGTGATGTGCAGAGCTGTAGTAACTACAGAGGGATTAAATTGTTCAGTCACAGCATGAAGTTGTGGCAAAGAGTAGTGGAAGCAAGGTTAAGAAGGGACGTGATGATTAGTGATCAGCAGTATGATTTCATGCTGGGAAAGAGCACTACAGATGTGATGTTTGCTCTGAGAGTGTTGATGGAAAAGTACAGAGAATGTCAGAAAGAGTTGCATTGTGTTTTTGTAGACTTAGAGAAAGCATATGACAGGGTGCCTAGAGAGGAGTTGTGGTATTGTATGAGGAAGTCAGGAGTGTCAGAGAAGTATGTAAGAGTGGTACAGGATATGTACGAGGGTAGTGCGACAGATGTGAGGTCTGCGGTGGGAGTGACGGATGCATTTAAGGTGGAGGTGGGGTTACATCAAGGATCAGCTCTGAGCCCTTTCTTATTTGCAATGGTGATGGACAGGTTGACAGACGAGATCAGAAAGGAGTCCCTGTGGACTATAATGTTTGCAGATGACATTGTGATCTGTAGTGAGAGTAGGGAACAGGTGGAGGAGACCGTGGAGAGATGGAGATATGCTCTAGAAAGAAGAGGAATGAAGGTCAGCAGGAATAAGACAGAATATATGTGTGTGAATGAGAGGGAGGATAGAGGAATGGTGAGGATGCAAGGAGTAGAGGTGGCCAAGGTGGATGAGTTTAAATACTTGGGGTCAATAGTTCAGAGTAACGGTGAGTGTGGAAGAGAGGTGAAGAAGAGAGTACAGGCAGGCTGGAGTGGGTGGAGAAGAGTGTCAGGAGTGATTTGTGACAGACGAGTACCTGTAAGAATGAAAGGGAATGTCTATAAGAGGGTAGTGAGACCAGCTATGTTATATGGGTTGGAGACAGTGGCATTGACAAAAAGGCAGGAGTTTGAGCTGGATGTGGCAGAATTAAAGGTGTTAAGATTTGCACTGGGTGTAAAGAGGGTGGACAGGATTAGGAATAAGTATATTAGAGGGTCAGCCCAGGTTGGAAGGTTTGGAAACAAAGCTCGAGAGGCACGATTACGTTTGTTTGGACATGTGCTGAGGAGGGATGCTGAGTATATTGGGAAAAATATGCTAAGGATGAAGCTACCAGGTAACAGGAAAAGAGAAAGGCCTAAGATAAGGTTTATGGATGTGGTGAGAGAGGACATGCAGGTGGTTGGTGTGACAGAGCAAGATGCAGAGGACAGGAAGAAATGGAAACAGGTGATCTGCTGTGGCAACCCCTAACGGGAAGAGCTGAAAGAAGATGGTGATGACGATTCAAGTAACTACCATAATGTCTGATGCTTTCTGGAACTTAGTCCAAATGAAAAACAAAGCTACTTCTTAGGCAGTAAAGGTCCTGTACAAAAAAACATGAATAACTGAAGAAATAAGTCCAGGACCAAACACAGCTTTTATGGAACAAACTTAAAAAGAAAATTAAAAAGAGGTTAGCGTTTTCATGCCTTGCAATAGGCATTTCAACAGACAAACTAAGAACAAGCATATACATCCTATATAGCAACACTAATTAATTAATCAATGAAGCAATTTATGATTTTTACGCAATGGTTTCAAGGGCACACACCCATTCAGCCCTGGATACTTATGTGCATGCAGCAACACTATCCATCTACTTTCAGCTTTCTCTACCTTATTATTTAAAGCATACACTGTTGGAAGTCACTCTAGTCATAGGTGACTCTATAGTCGGGCTCACTGATGTTCCACTCACCAGGCTAAACAAGGAGAAAGTTACTGTCAGCTGCCTGTGAGGTGCCAGGATCCGCCACATAACGCATGCACTCAGGTCACTCCACAACAAGTACAAATATGACTCTGTCATTATCCATTTTGGTGTGAATGACCTGAGATGTACCTCCCTGGACTACATGAAAAAAGACATGGAGGAGCTCTCCGATCCTGCAGCCCAGGCAGGTATGACCCAAGCCCTGAGTAGCATCCTGCCATCACCCAAAATGATACCACAGTACAAGGACAAAATGATTGACTTCAACAATTGGCTAAGCTTCTGGTGTCATTCTAAGGGGATACAGTATCTGTCTGTCTTGGATGACATGATCGACAGACCACAATGCTTTGCCAGAGATAGCCTGTACCTATCACCCGTGGGATTCCAGATGCTGGCTAAGGCTCTTGCCACCCCAATAGTGCCTTTTTTAGCCAAGGTTGAAATGACAAATTCACCACCGTAACAGATACAAGCAAGCAAAATCTGAGGGTAATGTTACTCAATGCTAGAAGTCTAAACCTCAAAATGCATTCACTCGAGGCACTCCTTAAAATGGAGAACATCGACATCTATGCAGTGACAGAGACCTGGTTCAAGGCTCCAGAGAGCACCCTTGCATTACCAGGCTATAATTCATACCACACCTTTCGGCCACCTAACCTGGACCGAAACACTAAAGGCGGAGGCGTGTCCATATTCATTAAGAATATCCACACCTCCAGGCTAGTTGCTCAGCATAATGCATCTGAGATTATCCAAGTGCAACTAACTCTGGGCAAGACCACAATCCAAATTGTAACTTGCTACAGATCCCCCACCATGCTCCAGAATTCCCACTCCTCATTTCTTGATACACTGGAAAATATTAGGGTACAACCCAACACACTAATAATGCGCAATTTCAACTACCCCACCATTAACTGGGAAAACTACTCATGTGCCAACTCTTTTGCTCAATGTTTTCTGGAATTCAGAAATTCCAATGCCTTGGATCAACTTATTCACACCCCCACCAGGGACAGCAATATCCTAGACCTGGTCATTACCAACAGAGGTCAGTTCCTCGTTGGTCAGATCTGAACAGAAGCTAATAACCCTAGACATCCACATCCACCCCCACCCCCTATTAGGGAAACCACCATAAAAAATTTCTCCAAAGCCAACTTCACGCTTCTTAAGACAGAAGTGGCAAACTTCACGACACCCATGCAGATGGACAATAGAGGTACGACTGTTGAATCCTACACAAATGCACTTTATAAACACTTACACAAGTGCATGGATTGTGCTATCCTTAACAGAACCAAGATGCTATCCTCCAAGAAAAGGAAGCCAATCAGGTGGTCCCCTGCCATAAACAAACTCTACAACAGAAGAAAGAAACTGTTGCAAAAAAGAGTAAAATACCATGATTGGAGGAACTCCCTGGTCATCCTCAGTAAGAAGCTGAGATCCCTCATAAAATCCTCCAAAGCTAGTTGCGAAAACAAAATCTCCACTGATTCTAAAGACAACCACAAAGCATTATATAGCTATGTCAAGAATCTCAATGGCAACACTCAGATCTGCTCTGAGTTATAGCACAATGGCACTAAATATACAGAACCAACTGATATTGCCAACATCCTGACATATAGGTTCAGTGCTAACTTTACCCCCCTCTCACCCCTTAAAGGGCACATCTCTATACCGGAAGAATGCAAAGTTCCTGTAATCACAGCTGCATAGGTAAAAACCACATTTTCCAAAGCCAAGAACACAGCATCCATGGGACCTGACAACATCCCAGGCTGCGTTCTACTCAAACTACAGAATGAAATGGCACCCCACCTAAGCACCATGTTCAATTATAGCCTCACCTCAGGCCTTGTGCCCACCGAATAGCACACAGCGATGGTTATCTCACTCCACAAAGGGGGAGCCACCATGGACCCCAGGAACTACTGCCCATTAGCCTAATGAACCTGATCTGCAAGGCCATGGGACGTTTCATGATGGATCTTATAAACAAAGACATTGGTAATCTCCAAACTCTGGACCCCACCCAGTTCAGGTTTGTAAAAGGCAGATCATGTCTCCTAAATCTGATAGACTTCTTTGAAGCAGTCACCAAAGCCGTAGATGTGGGTAAGGTTGTTCACAGAGTCTAGATCTCACAAAGACTTTTGACACCATCTTCCACTATGGAATTATAGATAAACTCACTAAACTAGGTATAAATCCCTATGTCACAAGATGGGTTGCCAACTGGCTCACTGACAGAACCCACACTGTGAAAGTAGCAGACTCCAAATCTGACTTCAGACCAGCGACAACTGGAGTACCACAGGGTTCAATCCTGGGTCCTCTCCTGTTTGGTATCTACTTTTCTGAAGTACAGGCTAACACAGAAGGTCTTTGGCTAACGAAGTTCGCAGATGACTGCAAGCTAGGAGCCGTAATCAAAACTCCTACGATGTGGACATCCTACAAAAGGGCCTCACTGAGACAGATACCTGGTGTCAAAGCCATGGCCAATGCCAAAAAGTGCATTGTCATCCCTTTTGGTAAAAACTCTGTACCCATGAGCTACTACATAGGTGGTAGTCTACTTAACACCGAAATTGTGATAAGAGACCTTGGGACACAGGTGGACAGTAGTCTCTCCTTTGATAATCACATCGTCACAGTAGTCAGGAAATCCTTCTACGTGGCACACCTTATCACAAAAGGTTTCTCATCCAGGAAAAAAGAAGTCATTGTTCCCCTCTACTCATCACTCATTAGACCCATTATAGAGTACAACGCCTCTTTTGGTATGTACCTCACAAGACATCTACAACAACTGAAAAGGCTGCAGAAATACCTCACAAAGAGGATTACCATCCTAAAACAGATGCCCTATGCAGACTGTCTCAAAAAACTCCAGCTTTACTCTGTCGCATATTGCCTACTCAGAGGTGATCTCTGCCTAACATACAAAGCTATGTCAAACCCAGAGCTGTTGGACATGCTCCACTTAAGGAAATCCAAATCCCTCCGTGCTACACACTCTAGGGACCTAAACCTTGTCACCACAATAAACAGAACATGCTAGAGGGATAGATTCCTGTCCCAGAGACTTCCCATACTCTGGAACAAAACTACCTATCTATATCAAACAAAGCTCCTCATTAGCACTCTTCAAGAAAAATCTTGATGATTGGATGGGAAATAGGAAATTCACCCCAGGGATAACCTCTGTGGTTTTGCTCAACAGGGGCACAGGAAAATAATTTTCTTGGTTGGCGAAAGCCAGGGTACCTTTTTGGCTAGGCTTATATAGCCAAATAATTATTGTATAATTGAATTGAATATTGAATATAGTGAAATGTATTTAAACTGCACCATTCTGATAAGAAATTATTCCCTGGAAGGCTTTATGCCAAAGTATTAGGAGCACAGTAAATTTGGATGGTGACCTTTTCTTCAGTTGTTAGTGTGTTTTTTGGTATTTGGTGAGTTGGTTTGTGGAGTGGTGATTTTGGAACATTTCACAATATGTCGGTTTCTGGAGTTTCGGTTGGTGGAGACATATCTAATTCTGTATCCAGTTCAGTAACCAACTTTCTTTCCTGTACAGAAATGTGGAGAAAAAGGGATGAGAAGGTAGCTGCATCCAATTTGTGGTCTTGTAATGAGCTGGGGGACCAGTTGGCAACCAGGTATATGAGACTAGAACACTTACTTGTAAAGGAAGTATCTTTATATTATGATACCCGGTTGCTGAAAAAATACATCAGTTTGAAACTAAGCCCTCTGGGTTTAAGGGTGGACAAACTACCAACTTCTGAATTTTCCAAAGCTGAAGCAGATTTATTTGAGGAGTGGAAGAACATCTCATTACAGTGCACCTTAGGGTGGCTTATGGTGCTTGTAAAACATAATAATAGACTCGATGAACAAGTACAAAGTTCAATTTTGGAGCTGCAGGAGGAGCTTAAGGGGGAGACGACAATGGCTGTATTCAACAACAGAGTGAAGGACATCCAGGTGAGAATGTGCAAAGCTGAGGCCGAAATCCTTGAAAGAAAATGCAATAAGCTTGATCGAGATGATCGAGATTATAGGAATAATCTCATTTTTCAGTGGCAGAGAAAACCCAGGCGAAGCAGGTCCACCTTAAAAAACACGGCCATGAGATCTCGGAGTTTGCGAGAATCATCATTCTCGTCTATGGAAGCAAGTAGCAGCATCAATAGTAGAAAAAGTGTTTCGTTTGAGGAGTTGAGTGAAGGAGGCATTCAATAAGTCGAACAGAGCGGCAGCCAAAGGGTGAGTCCACAGAAGTTGAAAAGTATAATTATTTATTGCTGGATTTACTGGAAAAAGGAGAAAGATTGGGATTTTTTTTCACCAATGATGTTAAAAAATTGCATGTGAAGCATCCTAGAATGGCTAAATTTTATGCCATTTCCAAGGTACATAAAGACTTGACAAATCCTCCTGGAAGGCCAGTAGTGTCAGGGGTAGGGGAGTACCTTCAGAATATAGGTATTTTCCTAGATGCGCAGTTGAAAGAGCATTTGAAGCGAGTCCCCTCACACATCAAAAATGGTAAGGAATTATCAAACACTTTGGGAGGTACAAAATGGCAGAATGATTTTTCTGGGCAACTGTTGATGTCGTCTCTGTATACTAATATTTCTCATCGGTGGGGCCTTGAAACAGTCACTAGATTATTGGGAGAAGGTCCGAGGACTAGTTACATCTTACAGCTTTTGGAGTTTGCACGACACATAATGTTTTTAGGTTTGAAGACAATTGTTTTCTACAAAAAACAGACACTGCCATGGGGGCATCATCTGCCCCATCATATGCCATAAATTTCATGGGTTTTTTTGAGGAGAGCTGTGTTTATAGGAATACATATTTTGCAGAAAATGTTGTTTTTAAACGCTATATTGGTGATTTGTTTTTTGTATGTAGAGGGGAAATTGGTCTTTTTGAACAGTTCATGTTGGAATTGAATCAGAATCAGTATGGCATCACAGTATCTTATCAAACTCACAGGCACAAGATACAGTTCCTAGATTTGGAGTTTTTTGTGGATAAAAATAAATTAGTGCCTTTCAGACCATTTTATAAGGAAACAGCAGCCAATAATTTTTTGAATGCAGACAGTATGCATCTAGGACATTAACCTGATTCTCTTCCTTTTGGAGATTTTAAGCGCATCAGTGATAATGTTCATGACAAAACCACATTAGATGTAGAATTTAATGTTGTTAGAACCAAACTGGCTAGAAGAAGGTATTCTAGACAGGTGCTGAAAAAGGCTGAGGAGAGAGTGAGAAAGCAAATTACTGGTCGGAGAACAAAGAGCAATATAATATATTATGGGCATGGAGATTACAAAAAAGTATCTGAGGATGACATAATTTTTGTTAATAAATTTTCCCCTTTCTCAGCAACACCGAAAGTGTTAGTGCATAGGTTTTGGCCTATCATCCAGCAGGATGATGAAGTGGGTAACATTTTCATGGGCAAAGTTATTTTTTCTCACAGTAGATTTCATAACTTGAAGGAATTACTGAATAGCAGGGCAAGCAGCAGAATGGAAATCAATCCAAACTCAGTAGGCACTTCTAGATGTGGGAGGTGCAAGGTGTGTGACAAAGTTAAAAATATTTCAGGTAATTTGATCAATGGAAAAAAGTTCACTGCCCTGGGATCCTATAACTGCAGCAGCAGTAGGGCTGTTTATGCCATTGGATGTGACTGTCAACCTGTAAAATGCTATATAGGCCAAACCAGAAGAGTGGTTAAAAGAAGAATTATGGAGCACTTGGGGGATGTGAGGCATGCCAGGCTCAATAATCCAGTTGCCCAACATTTTCATGCTGTCCACGATGGTAATACTAGTAGTTTATTTTTTTCTGTTTTAAATAAGCCTTATGCAGTACAGGGAGCTGAATATGGGTGCATCCTTTTAAGGATGGAAAGTAGATTTATTATCAACTCTGGAACTCTGTGTCTCCACGGGCTTAATATGGAGTTAGACTTACATGTATAGGAATAAATATATTTAATATTTATTATTCTAAATGATGTATAGGTATGTTTTCTATGAGTATGTAAAATAATAAGTATTTATAAATTATTATGTCAAGTGCAATAGGTATGTATAGTGTTGCACTTTAAATTTTCCTGACTCACTGATCAATTAATTAAATAATTATTGTATAATTAAATTGAATAATGAATGTAGTGAAATGTATTTAAACTGCACCATTCTGGTGAGAAATTATTCCCTGGAAGGCTTTATGCCGAAGTACTAGGAGCACAGTAAATTTGTATGGTGACCTTTTCTTCAGTTGTTAGTGTGTTTTTTGGTACTAGGCTTATATAGGCCCTAGGGCCAATAGCCTAGTACCTACCTATGAACCTATGAGCCAAAATCCCCACCCCGTTTATCGGCATAAGCACATTGTAAAACCATTAAACAAAAAGAATGACCATTATGTGCAGATACATACTTATACAATGCACTGGTGGAATCTTTGTGCCTAATATAACCTATATGCTCAAGTAAGCATTCCCTCAAAGTCCTAGTAGTTTTACCAACATAGAAACTACTACATTTCGTGCAGGTAGCAAGATATACTAGATTCTTACTCAAACAGTCTGCATAAATAATAAATAAGCATCCTACTATAGATTTTAGATTCCTACCCAATTTTATGCAGACTGTTTGAGTAAGAATCTAGTGTATCGTGCTACCTGCACCAAATGTAGTAGTTTCTATTTTGGAAAAACTACTAGGACTTTGAGGGAACGCTTACTTGAGCATATAGGTTATATTAGGCACAACGATTCCACCAGTGCATTGTATAAGCATATATCTGCACATAATGGTCATTATTTTTGTTTTATGGTTTTACAATGTGTTTATGCTGATAAACAAGGTGGGGATTAAAATAATAAGTAAGAGAAAGCTGAAAGTAGGTTGATAGTGCTGCTACAGCCCTTATCCAAAAAGAAGAAATTAGGGGGAAAGGGGAAAAAAAACTTGGGGATTTGGGTTAAAAAGGGAAAAAAAAAAAGGGGGCCAAAAAAAAAAAAAGGTTTTTTAAAAAATTTTTTTAATTCCCAAGGTTTTTGGGCCCAAAAATTTTTTCCCAGGGGGGCTGGTTTCCCACCGGTAAAAAACCTAGGTTAGTTTATTTTTTTTTTTTTTTTTTTTTTCTTTTTTATATTTTTTTTTTTTTTTTTTTTTTTCTTTTTTTTTTTCTATTTTTTTTTTTTTTTTTTTTTTTTTTTTTTTTTTTTTATTTTTGTTTTTTAATTTTTTTTTGGGTTTTAAATTAATTTCTTCGGGGCCTAAAATTGGGGTTGAAAACCCCTTTTTTTAAATGGGAGATTTTTTTTCAATTGGAATTCTGGGTCCCAAAACCCGGGTTAATTGGGTTAAGCTTTGTTTGGAATAAATTATTTTTATTTTTTTTTTTGTAAGGATTTTTCCTAAAAAGTAGTTTGTTTTAAAAAAATTTTATGAATTTGCTTTGGTTGTTTGGCAAAATTTTCCTGATCATTGATTTAATTAAAATAAATTTTTGGGGTTAAAATTAAATTAATAAAAATTAGTGGCGGGCCCCAGGTAAAGAAATTTTTTCCCTTTTTTGAATTTGGGGAAAATTTGTATGGTATTTTTCTTCCTTGATGTTTTTTTTTTTAAGGGAATGGCCCTAAAGCCTTTTAAAAAATTAATATGACCAAAACCCCCCCCTTTAAATGGCATAAGACTTGCCAAAAAATTAAAAGGAAGCCCTTAGAGATCCCAACTTAAAATGCCTAATTTTTTTGGTCCTAAATTTTCCCTAAGGGGCCAAGAAAGCTTTTAAATTAAGTTTTAAACAAAAATATCTTTTTTGATAAAAATTTTTTTTTAAAAAGCTCTTTAAATGATTTACAAAAAAGATTTACCCTTTTAAAAGAGATGTTCAAAGGGAATCATTATGGGTTCCTTTAAAATGAAATTTTTTTTAAAAATTTTTTGGTTTGGGGGGGAAAGAAAAATTTCAAAGGTTAAAATTGGGAAAATTAACCGGGCTTTTAATATTTCTGAAAAACCATTTTTTTTTTTATTTTTTGGACGTAAAGGGGGTTAAAATAAAAGTGGAAACTAAAGTTTAAGGTGTTGAACCCAAATTTCCGGGTTTGGAATGTTCCCTTGAAAATTGGCTTTAAATAAAAAATTGTTTCTTTAATTAAAATTTATGGCCTTAAATTTTGCTTTTTTTTGGGGCTGGGTCCATTGAAGGGAATGGGAAAACCCTTTTTAATTTTCTTTTAATTTTGGTTTTAAAAAAGCGGAAGGGGTTTTTGGCCCCCCTTTTTTTAAAGTTTCAAAATTTTTGCACCTTCCCAATTTTGAGCTTTTTGGTTTTGCGATTGTTCATTTGGGTAAAAACCCCGGAATTTTTAAACTGTTTTAATGGACATTTCTTCATTTTTTTTTTTTTACAGGCCTTTTTTGTAAAAAGGACTTTTTTTTCTTTGGGACTATTGCTTTTTTCCGGGAGAAGGTGAGGATTAAATTTGGAGTTAAAAGAAAGTGGCTTTCCTTAACTTTTAACTTCTTTGGCTTCGGGTAATCCCTTTTCCTTTGAAGGGGGGTTTTGAAAAAAGATACCCATCCCGAGCGAAAGAAGGAAAATGGAAATTTTTATAAAATCAAAACCAACCAGTGGTTGGGAAACACCAAAGGCTTGTTTTCAATTTACCCCTTTTTAGAAGTACGCTGAAAAATTTGGAATTTTGAACAGGGCCTTTTTCAAAAGGGGCAAAAAAACAGAATTTTTTTAACTATATCTTTTGGGTTTTTTAAATTTTTTAAAGTTTTTAAAAATTTTTTTCCCCAAAAATTGTTCCCTTCAAAAGGTTCCCCAAAATTATTATGGTTGTTTGTTAAATTTTAAAAAATTTGGTTTTGAAATTTTAAATTCGGTTAAAAATTGTTTTAAAACCAAATTTTTGGGGGGCCATTTTTTAGGGGATTTAAAACAAGTAATAAAAAAATAATTTTTTTTAAACCCTTCCAATCTGGGGGAATTGTTCCCTTGAATTTCTTTAAAAAAAAAGGGCGAATCCAAAAATTTAAAGGCCAAAAAAAAATTGGGGATTGTTTTTTGAAAGGTTTAAAGTAAAAAAAGGGGAAATATTTTCCCTTTTCCTGATGTTTAATTGGTATTTTACAACCCCCAAAAAGGGTTTTTGGTGGCTTATCCAAATTAGAGTTTTGGGGCTTATTGAATGTTAAATTTAAAGGTTTTAATGGGACATTTATTTTAATTCCCATTTGGGTTGTGGATTTTTTCCTTTCCTCACTTATAATATTTCCTAAAATAAAAGTGAAGCCCCACAAACAAAACACCCACCTTTAACCTTAGTTCGGGTAATCCTTTTCCGGCCCTAGGGTTTTTGTTAAAAAACCCAAATTAAGGGGAAAAAGGAAAAGGGAAATTGTTAGGGACACACAAAAAATTTCCTTAAACGAAAAATACATTTTTAATTTATTTTTATGAATATTTTGCAATTGGATTTAATGGGGGCCTTTAAATTATCCCCAAAAAAAAAAGGGTTGTTGAAAGCAGTTAAAATTTTTGCACTATGTTATTTTTAAGGACTGTTTTTTAATTTGCACATTTTTAATTTAATCCGGGAAAGAAAAATGTTTTTTGAAAGGGTTTGGAAATTTCTTAAAAAATTTTTTTTAAAACAAAGGGGATTTAATAGTTAAAACCCTGAGGCAATTTGGGGGAAAATTTTTTAATTCCACTTTGGGCCCCTTTTTTTAAAAAAAATTTGTGTTTTTAGGAGCTTTGGGGGGGGTTTGTTTTTTTTTTAGGGGAAAAAATGGTATTTGTCTAAATTAGTTTTGTTTGTTACAATTTTAATTTTTGGGTTACCCCTTCGGGTTTTTACAAAATGTACATTTGGGTTTTGGTATTGATTTTTGATGCCATTTGTTTGGTTTTCCTTTTATATTACAATTTTAAAATTTTATAGAAAACCAAAAAAAACCCTTTGCCTTTGTGTCGGGTTGGCGGTTCCGGGAATTTTGGGGGGTAAATTTTGGTTGAACATGGGTTGGGATTTGGAAAAAGGGGAAATTTTTGGGGGGGGAAAAACATTTCCTTACTGAAAAAAGAATTTAATTTGGGTTGAAATAAATTTTTTTGGGTTCCCCTTAAATTTTAAAATTCCTGTTCAAATTAACCCAAAAAAAGGTTTTAAGAAAAACCAAAAAAATGGGGTACAGTAAAAAAATTTTTTTGTAGGAAATTTTGGGTTTAATTGGGAAAAATGTTTTTATTTCTAAATTTTTCAGAAGAGGGGCAAGGGGCCCCTTTGAAATTTTAACCCCAACCCATTACAAGGGGGGATGAAATTTTTTAAAAATTCCACATGCCTTCCCAAAATTTTGGTTTTTTTGGGGTTTGGGTAACTTTATGGGAGGGTTTTTGCAATTGTTTTTTTGGTTTTTTCCTTACCTCTTATTTTTTTAAAAAAACTTTTTAGAATTTTTTTAAAATCACTTTTTTCACATTCAAACTTTTCACCATATTTGACAGGGAATAAAAGGGATTTAAAGTGACTGTGTCACATTTACAGATTAGTTAGGAGTCATATGATGTTATCCTATGTGCTAAGAACACACCTTACCTACTTAATTTCAATGCCTACTACTTTTGAAAGTCCCTGTGGCTGTTGGAGGGTTGTCTATATTTCTCCAGAACTCCATCATATCTAGGCTTATATAGCAAAATAATGACCTAGTAATACTCCATGTACTGTTAATGTAAATAAGATAATCTGCTACATGCTAGCCAATTACCAAACTCCTTTCATCACACCAACAACGTGTGAAGCATACATAAACTGAGGTCACCATACCTCTCAACCTGCAGACATCAAAAATATAGATAAAGGGTCTTGGAAAGCAGATACATCCAAGCAAAAATCTGGAGTGGGTAATTTGTAAACCTAACATCATAACTTCCAACTTAACTATGAGTGTAGGATGGTATCACTCAGAAACAAAGTTTATAAAAAAGTTGAGTGCTAAAAATGACTCAAAATATAACACAGTTTACTCAAACAGATGACATAACCTAATAATTAAGATATGCAGTATTTCCATATCTCAGTAAACAAGCACCTTGAAAGATAAATGGAACTACCTACAACATACTAAGTACAGCAAGACACCTGAAAGGATACATGGCCATCAAAGGAGAACTTAAGTTACAGGAATTATAGTGTACAGAGATGCTGTCCAGATTACCTGAGGATATCAGTCAAGAAATCAGTCTCTAAAGGGAGGGGTAGATCTTAAAATGCAAAAAGATTATCTGCAATCAGATCAAGCAGATGATTACTAGTAAAATTCCTTAGAACTGAACACACACACACACACACACACACACACACACACACACACACACACACACACACGCACACACGCACACACGCACACACGCACACACACACACACACACACACACACACACACACACACACACACACACACACACACACACACACACACACACACACACACACAAAATCGCTCTCTCACGCAAACCGTTTAGAAGACTGCCAATTCACTTACAGTATGTGTTTGGGATGTGGGAGGAAATCAAAGCACCAGAAAGAACGCCAACACTGGCATAGGAAAGTCATATAGGCTCTATACAGGAGACAGCCCATCCAGGAAGTGAACTGCAGAAATAAAGTCTGCAAGACAGCAGCACTAGTCGCTACACCACTGTGTGCTATATTTTGCAAGATAAACCGGAGTAGGAAGACTCAGTATACTAAACAATTTGGAGGGCATGGATGTCTCGAAAGAGACAGAAGGATTTTTTTAACCAGTAAATCCGTTAAATACAAGTGCATATTTTCAGAGGTAAACAAAGAATGTTATCTGGTTACATGACTTACTGATAATCAAACTGGCAAAATAATATTGAGGAAATCAAATTGGAAGCAAAATGATTGACTTCATTACATCTCGTAGTTTTAACTACTGAGGAAAACTGATTTCACAGAGTGGTGAATAACTGAAACATTACAGGACATGCTAAAAACTAAAACAGTAACAGAGTTCAACTAGGTATGGGTCATATGAGCAGAATACAATTCCCTACAACATACCATGACACCGTAATACATACATGTCCTTCTTCACAGTATTGCTATAATGAACAGGGCACTCTTAGCAATGCGGACGACTGGTTGGGTTGCACACTCATTTGTTCCTAGCACAATCAAAAGACTATACCTGTATCACCACACCTTTAAAGGAAATACTGCATTTCTCAGAACTCCCTATATTTTGTCAAGCCATTACCCCCCCCCCCACACACACACACACATACATTCAAGACAGCATAAATGTTTAGAACAGTTACTGTCTCGTTTGTACATCTGCATAAATGTGTAGCTTCCTGTGTTAAAACTGTCTGCTTGTGGAAGCTGAAAGGTTCTTTTTCACGTTGTTTTCTTCAGGTAAAACACTGCAAACAGGATTCTGTAGTGCTGGTAGAATTTACAAGTCAGAATCCCTTTATTCCCCCAATGTACATCTAAATTAATTTGCAATAACTATAAGAATATAGTAACAATAAAGAAATGAGAGTTCATATATTTGATTTCAGGAAGCTGCACAATTAAACGATTAACTTGTCAGTTTTTTTAAAGGAATGATTTAATTATGTAACAAAAGCATGTACATCTTGAATGAATCAAAAAGTTTCCATAGCATGCAAGCCTCCTCTGAATGTTTAAAAGTCATAATGAATGATTCGGTCCTTCTGCTATAATTTAGAGGCAACCTTTTTTCACCTTTTGTCACTCATTCATCAAGCAATTCTGCATTAATTTTAACTGCATGAACAAAAGTGGATAAAACTTCTCACGCCAACATAAACATTTAAATTAAAAAAAAAAATACTACTTTATAGCTTTCAGACTTTTACTGTATAATAAAGTCAACACATTATTTTGCACAAGATGTATTTATTCCAAAAGCGTACAGGATATAAACTATGTACCACATGAGATTAGATGTTGCAACTGTTTTGCATCCCGCATAAAACAGACATCTTTGCACAAAGCTCTTCAAGAATATGCATTTGCCACAGTTTATATTCATTCATGACCCACATTTTACAAAACTCACTACACATACTCTGCAAGAGAAGTATTTAGAAAAGTTGAAGTTTTGATGGTAATTATGTAGTTACTAATCCAGGTACTGAGGTGGTGGTGCTGCGGTAGCTTTTTCGCCTCACAGTATGACGTTGCCCTGTTCGATTCTCAGCTAGAGCGGCTTCTGTGTGGAGACATACGTGAATGGGCATACCTTCATTGAAGGTTGTGCGTCAGGGCCGGCAACTCGGCACATAAAAATCTACTGCCAATCATTAGCGGACCGGAGTTCCGCTGTGGCGACCCCTAACCAGGAAAAGCTGAAAGACACAACAACAACTAATCCAATACAGCAGACTTTCCCTAAAGTTTTAAACTGTGAGTGTGCCCTTCTCGTACCTAGAGTAGTCCACAAAACAAATACATTTAAGATCAATTTGTTTGCTAAGTCAGCTCCATTCCTTCCAAAATGGCAGCCATCAAGCAGGCAGGTAGACTTTGTGGATTAAACCAAGTTATAAACAGAGAGGGGACAAAACAATATCCATAAGGGAACACAGCCTAAATACAGAACACCCCCCACATATCCTTAAACTAAATGGACCATTCTAAGTGACTTCCCTTGCACAGGAGCACCATCATTATAGCAACGAGACACCAAAGTGGTTTAGACAGTTTTGTTATGAGCTCGTTGAGTCATGTAGTTACCAAACAATTCTTAATAAAAATGTGTATTTGTTTCACTACATTATTGTCCCTGTGAAAAAAAAAAATGGCAAATGTCCAGAGATTTTATGACAAAAAAAATTTCCTAAGTTTTCTTTAATAGTTGCAAATACAATTATGTTGTATCTGAAACACATAACTGTTATATGAAACAGCATAAGCATCAAGCTCTGCAAATATAAGTGTTTATTTTGGCAAAAAAATGAAGTTCTCTCTTTTGCACTAACCATGGGTATCGTTTGTCCTGCAAAATCGCACATTTCTACTTTGTGCATTTAAAAAGGTGGCAACTGTAACTAATATTCACTTAGAAAGCTGACAGAACAGGAGAATTTATAACAGTCTGTAACTGTAATGATTTGAATTATGTATTGACTATAACCCTCACTCATTCTGCCACAGATTCTCAAATTTATGAGGCACAACCCAATATTTACAGGCAAAACCAAGGACACTTGAGAGGTTATGTTGCTTAGAACACGGATTCAGTTGCTGCTAAATAATCTGCGGATGTCGCTGCACTTTACCACTCAAAGCCATAAAGAGATACTGCACGTTTCAGTATTTAACAGTTAGTATGCCTGAATACACCCTTGAATGCGAGACAGGACTAGTATAAGCACAAGTCCCCCGGCACTTAAGTCAGAACTTTTGCATCTCTACTTACTACAAGAAACAGATGTGACAGAGCTTTTAGTGAAGGCAATATAAGGTTAAACAATAACATTATTACACCCAATAAAATTTACTGCTTCAGCTCCCTTTCACCTTTACTGACGTCACAGTAGGCACAGGGGTTAATCTAGGAGTCAGAACAATTCCTCACCTATACAAAAGGCTGATTGTGGCTACATCCTTTCAGTTATCTTACCTCAAGTCCCTAGATAAGGATGTCAAAACCATGTTGCTCAGTGAAAGGACAGAGACGGAAGGCTAAATTTACAAGATAAAGACTAAAGGGGCCACTTGCTCCAACAACTTGGGCTCCTTCAATCAAGCAGTCTTTGGCCACCCACAGCAATGTGTGAGTCCAAATGATGAATGGACCCTGGTATCAGGAAGGGTGGGGGCAAAGCCTGGGACAGAGTGACTGGTGTTTGCATTTTCTTTGCATGGCTACTGCTTAGTTTTCAGGAAATGACTGCTGATTTATTGGCCTCATTGTTTTTCTTCTCCAAGCTCTGCCCTTTGCACACATCTTTTGATCAGTTTCATGGGTAATAGTAGGCTAGCTGCCCTTGCAGACCATTTTAAGCCTAACCAATTTCCCTTTCAAATGGAAGAATCAAATCCTGTGCCTGAGATAAACACCTTAACCATTATGCCAACCCCAACCTCATGCTTAAGCAATTTAGTTTTTAACAGACATCTAATCCTAACCTTTACTGGTTCAATAAATTCACGGCTATTTCATTCCCAATACAAGGGTGTGTCTGCTGTAATTGGGCAAATACAGTACAAGCATGTTTTGTTTCCATCCTAAGACAATTACAACTGAAAAAACTACATACACACAAAGTTGTGCGCATGTTTACATATGTATAGGTAATGCAACAACGCACATATACACATTCTGTATGGCAGAATAGCATGTACAATTCTATGCACACACCACCACTGAAAGTAGAACTGGTGCCCTCAACAGCGCTACAGGAATTAAAAAAAATGTCATAGTCATCTGCAAAGCGTTTATCTACATCAACCATTTATTCTACTACACATACTTTTACTTTACATTACAAAGTGCCTTAAACACCCAAGATTACAAGGATATTAATATGCAATCACACACATCTAATTCATCCATCCTGTAAAAATCACACCTGTTGAATTATTCAACTACCACACCTGCACAGTTTGTATAATACATGGGAGTGTGTTGTCTTTCATCAGCTGTCAAAAGTCAGAAGAATTAGCACATTACCTTAGCAGATCACTCGTAGCAGTAGTTATAAATCTTGTCCATCTAGTTTTTATTTTAAAATTGAACATGCTTGTCTTCCGACAACAGCTTACACAATGATTACTGTCAGCTGTCACCAACGTGCCTAAATTACAAGAGGAGATGCAGTTGGAGGAGGACCATTATAAATGTTATTAAAAAAAAAATCATCTGACACCAACCTCCAATCACATCTCCGATGTACTTGGCGCATTGGTGACAGGATTCTTCAGGAAAGATGCACCTGATTTTCCAAAAAAAAGGAAGAAGAAAGTTTTAAAAGGGGCCGGCGCAAAAGAAGAAAGTTGAAAAAGGGGCCAGCACGTCCCCCTGCACCCATGCCTAAATCCGCCACTGGTGATAGTATGCATCTGGGTTATATTTTTAAAAATATTGCTAAAAATCTAGTTTATAGGATATCACTTTTGCATACTAGAGAAGATGGCTTTGCTGAAGCACTTGTAGGTCTTGAGGATGAGTTGTTAGGCAGGGGCTACATAGTTAAGGACTTTGATAGAGCACGTGTTGAAGTAGTGAGAGCAAGATGTAGAGAGGCATATCCCTATTTTTCTAAGAGTGAGAATATATTACCTAAGAGAAGAGTAGGACATGATAGATATGTTAAACCTGTTATTACTTTTTCTAGTAATGTGAGCAGGCTATGTGATGCGATAAGGAATAATTGGCCAGTGCTCATATCTGATGACAGAATCTTAGGGATTGTAGGTGATTTTGTTTTAAAAATGGACTCTCTCTCAAGAGACAACTTTGTTATGAGCACAAACAGAAGTTAACTTCGGTTTCAGATAGAAAAGGTACTTTTGCTTGTAGAAATTGTGCAGCTTGTCCTTATATATCAGGTTCTAAAGAATTTAAGCATCCTACTATAGATTTTAGATTCCTACCCACATTTTATGCACACTGTTCAAGTAAGAATCTGGTGTATCTTGATACCTGCATGAACTGTAGTAGTTTCTATTTTGGAAAAACTACTAGGACTTTGAGGGAACGCTTACTTGGGCATATAGGTTATATTAGGCACAAAGATTCCACCAGTGCATTGTATAAGCATGTATCTGCACATAATGGTCATTATTTTTGTTTAATCGTTTTACAATGTGCTTATGCTGATAAACAGGGTGGGGATTTAAATAATAAGCTACAGAAAGCTGAAAGTAGATGGATAGTGCTGCTACAGGCACATAAGTATTTAGGGTTCAATGGGTGTGTGCCCTTCAAACCATTGCTTAAAGATCATAAATTGCTTCATTGATTAATTAATTAGTGTTGCTATATAGGATGTATGTGCTTGTTCTTAGCTTGTCTGATGAAGTGCCTATTGCAAGCACAAAAGCGCTAACCTCTTTTTAATTTTCTTTTTAAGTTTGTTTTATTAAAGCTGGTTCCATAGAAGCTGTGTTTGGTCTTCAACTTATTTCTTCAGCTTTCTGAAACTTGTTGACACATCATCCTTTTCCACTGCTTCTGCAGCATTTTGGTGTTTGCTGATAGTGTGTGCATGTCTGGGTGCACACGAATCCCTGGTATCTGTTGGTATGAATAGTGGTGTGACTGCTATATGTATTTGTCAGAATAAGTGGTGGAATGAGCAGTCTTCTCTGTGTGATAGCATACATTGATGTGGTATAGAGGTTTTTTGCAATTTAACTCCATTGCTCCTAAAAAAACAGTCTGCATGTCTACCATTTAGAAATGTTAAGGTTGCTGTGTAAAGTGTTCTGCCCTTTTCCAGGTCATCCTACTCATTAAGAGGGTCTGACTCTGCCTATCCTGGTCCATCTAGTCATGGACTGTTTAGCTAAGCTACAATACTATAGATAGTATAGCCATTAACTGAGGTAACTGAGGGCACATTTCCTTTTAGTGTTTTATACCCCATCCTACTTGTTTGTTTGCATTTTCCAGCACAAAGGCAACTTCCATTCACCTAATTCTCTGCCCCATACAGTGTCTGGGCAACCTGGCAAAGAGGTATCTGCATAGCTAGATACTTACCCTTCAGTATCTTGCAATGCTGCATGTCATCTACTATACAAAACTACAAGCAGCACTCCTTTATGCCGCACAACTGACACTGATGTAACTGCATTAACAAACAGCAGAAAATGGGGTTCTTAATATATCTCACTGGAATGCATAAGTTTGCCTTTACAGAATATATTTTGCTGCATGATATTGCCCAGCCTCTCAGGACAGAGAATTAAGTTAATTGCTCTTAGCACACTTTAAATATTTCCATACCATTTTTCAAAAAGTTTGAAGCAAAAATGTGTTTACCATGTGGCATGTACAGTCACTTTATAAAATGGTGTAGTATCATATAAAATACACATTCAACAAAGACAAAATAAAATCCGTGTAAAGGATGGAATGCTGAAAGTAATCTTTGCTTCATGAGCAAGTATAGTTTTCTGAGGATGACTAGCTGTAGAAATCATTTAAGTAAGTCTAACAGTCGAATGAGTCTACAAAAAAGATTCAGTACCAGTAAATATTTCAGACTACCTCTCAGGGCAGCCAGTTCCTGCTCCACCCATTATGTTCTGTCCTGCTATCCATTAGCTGTCCTTCCCATTCTACATTTCCTTTGTGAAGACTGATGTACAATATTCATTTTTCCTGAAATTTTTCCATGTCATCTTTAATTTCATCAACTCCTTCATCATACAGTCCAGGTCTGTCTGTCTTCCTTCCTACTCTGTATACAAAAATGTCTTTGTTCAATTTCCTGACTGCTTCTTCTATGCCATTTCAAATTTGCATTTTGCTATCATCACCTGTAATCTCTAATTTTTCATATCTATGTAACCACATTAGTCTTCTATTTTATTTTCATCCCAGCATTATCTATAACCCTAAATGCTTCATCCCTGACCCATACCCATAGTTTGTTGTCCCTCAGTTTGCCTCCAGAACCATAAATTATCTTTTACCTCCATCCCCAGGTCAGTGTAATAAGACCTTTAAATTCCCACAGCATCATGTTTATTTTAGATTCTTGTCCATCTCTCCGATCTAAACTACACCTTTAGGTGATCATTGCTGGCTAACAGCTGCTTCTTCTGGATATTCCTAATCCCATTCATCTTAAATTGAATGTTCTTTCTGGCACACCCCTGTAGTGGTAAATATTATTATACCCTAGTTATTATTGAACAATTATTTTAAATTTGTTCCTTTCCCTTCCCTGTCAACCTTTGGCTTCTTCTTTCCAGCCTTTTGATTCCCCTGCAATATTCAAGATACAAAATTATTCCTTTTCATTCATTCATTCATTCATTCATTCATTCATTCATTCATTCATTCACTCCTCTTGGTGTGTTCATAGGTAAGAATAGTTAGGGAGGGGGACACATTCCAGGTACTCATAGGAGAAGTTTTAAACTTGCACCCAACCCTGCTTTTCTATGGCAGCAGTCACGCACAGCTGCAGTACCAGCTGTCAAGCATATGACCCTTGTGCATTCTCAGCCTTGGCTACAACATTTGCTGCTTGGCATGCATACCCCATATCATGGTTCTTTAACCGCTGATGGTTACTAATATGACATTCGACCTCAGGTAGGTGCCAGTGCAGCAGTAATTCTCCTTCTTTCCTACTTTTCTACTTCTAGGTTGGATGAGCCAGCACTAGCTATTCATTCCCACCCTCTCCAGCTGCATCCTCTAGCACTCTTTGTCAGTAACATATCTCCTGTTATCAGTGTTACGATCAGGACGTTATCTGTGTATGCCATGGAATAAGCATATTCTCAGCAGGTTTGGGTGTGTTTTGCATGACCAATAGCTCAAAAACTTGTGACTAATGTGATAGCCAAAAATAGAATCAAGGTTTTAAAGACTCAAAGGTTGAAGGAAGAATTTCTGCATTCCCACTAAGTAAATATATTACTGCTAATACTGCACATCCAGGGAGTAGAGGTAATATTAGATTTTGCTTGAAAGGCAACCTTTTCATTCATTTGCAAGGTAGAGTGACCTTAGAGTCAGTATATTTAGTTTTGTCGATGTGGTGTGCATGCTCCCCCCCATATTGTGGATACAAGAGGTGTACAGACCCTAGAAAAACAGTCATAGTCTCATATAATGTTACAGTTTTCATTTTCTCTAAGATTTCATATTCTGTATTGTGAAAACCTCACATTTTGTATAGAAATATGTGGATGAAACAGTGATGGTGGAATTTGCTGCTGCTGCACATCCAATGTTAGCTTTCACTCTCACACCATGGTTCAAGATCGCAGTCACGTTCCAGTTTTCCACTCCCTGTAGCTCAGAATCTCCTCACTTCCTTATCATAGCTCTCAACCTCTTAACATAAAAAATCTGGACAAAGCCAAAAACTAATGGGGGGGGGGGGAATCCTCAAAAACAGGGGCAAATTTTAAATATTGCCCTTATAAACTTAGAATGTTGCTAGAATAAAAGGTCTTGTCTTACCATGCATTTGCTGAATGATATGAAGTCTGAAACTCAAGTGCTTGTCATTATTTAGTGAATTTATTCCACACTCATTTGCCACAAGAATCCAGAAAATCACAAATTTTATGAGAAACAGAACAAAAATATGAGGCAAAAATCTGGACACTCAGTGAAAATCGGTAAGGTTGAAAGGAATGTTCCTTATTTTCTTTGTACTGTCTCATTCTCCTTCTATGATTTATTGTATCCATCCACCAGCACTTCTCCTTCCTCTACTTTATCTGCCAGGATTCTTACCAAGGGTGCTGTTCCTACCTCCTGTTCCACTTCTGTTATCATTGGGTGATGCTGCTCCTCATTTCTAACTTTCGTATTTGATTCCCTTTTTCTTTAATTACTACTCCTTACCATCACTTCCTTCTCTGTCACATCAAAACAACCTATACTTAGACACACCTCAATGCCCAACCCCCTTTTCTGACTGGCCTTGTTTGTGACAGCAGCAGGGTTCATCCTCCCCACCCTCCTTCTGTTTGCAGCTCCCTTACCTTCCTTGCCAGAATCCTAGTACTGTATACTAATACCACCCAGCCAAGGGTGCCTGCAGGATGTTTAGCAGGGGGTGCAAACCCAGAGTCCTGCCCACACAGCCCCACCCCCTCTGCCCACACAGCCCTACCCCCTCCACACGCAGCCCCAGCCCCCACCCACACAGCCATCCAGTGTCCCATTACTTGTCTATTTCTCCCCATTTGTCATAGACACTGTTCAAATCTCTCAGTGTGCATACCGTTTTATGCTTTACTTCTACAATGATTACAGATATCTGTATTTCATTTACAACTTTTATTTCAAATTGTATAGCACAAACACTGATAGACATTTACTAAACCTAAACACAGCAATAGTCTTACAATGAAAACAGACAGCATTAAAAATGTACCTTTGAAATCCACATTCACTGAAACAGCATTGAAACCCACATTCAAAGAAAATGCATCTGGCAAGTGGCAGGGTAAGTTTACCTTTGGGCTGTTTTCAAATCATAGGCTCCTTGCACACATTTTTAGAACCATGCAAAAGATCTTTGATTCACCTTCCTGACTGTATTAATTATACTATATAATAAATGAATTATATCCCTTGTATAATACAGCACCACTTGTTAGAATGTGTTTTAAATTTATAGTTCTGAACATTTTTCCTTTAAGCAATGAAACAAATCATATGAACCAATAATAACAACCTGCCCAATTCAGAACATTTCAACCATAAAGGGCCACTCAAACTTGTCATACAATCTACCAATATCAATCAATACGCAGAATCTCTGCAGAAGTAAACGTCATCTGAATAATTCCACATTAAAGCGATCTGAAACCAATGAAGAGGTTGTTGCTAGAAAACTTTATATTTCAGTGTTTCATTTACAAATTCAGTGGCTGTTGCCCTTGAAGAATAAATTGCCTATGCTACATTAAAATAAATGGTAAATTGGTATATTGCAATAGGGAATGGGTGGCAAGCTGAAAAACAGGTTCATAGTTATTAGGTGTCTCATCCAAAGGAGGACATACTAAGAACTGCAGTACCATACCCCCTTAAAATACAAATGTACATGCTGTAGGAATAGAACCTACAGCCTTTTGCATCAAGATGCAAGTATGCTACCTGCTGTGCTAACTGTTTACTCTGCTCTAGATTACTGCAGTCTGTCAATTGAATTGAAACTCTATAAAAAAATAGTCATAACGAAACTCAGTGGACACAGGGCTTGACTGTATTCAGCTGAGAGCAGGTTACCAAAAAAAAAAAAAAATACTTATTCACCACACAAAAAAAAAAAAAAATATAATCTGTAACCATCTGGCAAATTAAACAGCTAGCATGATACAGTCTTACAGAAAAAGAATATGCACAATGATTCTGAGTACTACAATTACAAATGCATGAATCAACCCCCAATAATGTGTGATACACGTGTTATTTTTATAATTATAAACTGTCATTCATTCAGGTGATACATCAAAGTGATGTGTAACTTTAATCTGACAGGAAAACAATGCTGTGAAACAAGCAGCTCCGCCTGTGATATTTCCTTTTGTTTTGTAGTACTACAATAACAAGTTTTGGTTGCACAACAAATGTTGGACAGCAAAGTCATCCTTAGAGGGCACTACCAACTGACATATATATACTCACTCTACAACTGAAAGTGTATAAGTCATTAACCTGTTATCCCACACAGAGAGACAGACACATGTATATGTACACAAACCTTCAAAAAAGCAGCAATTAAAAAGGGGATGAAAACTAAGTATGAATCACATGAAACGTTTCTACTAGAAATATATTTAGCTGTTTGTCTGGCAACAAAACACTGTAAGGTGAGCAGTTGCATACAAAATACACATGCCTTTTGTTTTTCAGTATCACAATAGCAAACTTTCAGTTGAAGAATGAATGCAGAACAACTAAATCATTTTTAAAGCTCATTACCAACTGATTTGTTCTAACAAGCTCCCTGATATATGCATGTGTTTACAAACCTCCCAAGAAGCAAAGAAACAATTTCAAGTAGAACAAACCCATCAGACATAACCCCCCCCCACACACACACACACCTTCATTCAGATGCCTTACTCACTCTGAAAAGCGTCCTATCTTCAGTCCTCCTCGCAACTAAATTAAACCCATCACAGCTCTGTTTCAGTGCTCGCTGATCTGACTCCATCTTCAGTCCTCCTCCTCGCAGCTAAAGTAAACCCATCAGAAGCAGCAGAAACCATCCGTTTCAAAGTAAATGCAGCAGAAACCGTCTGTTTCAGTTCCCACTCGCAAACCTGAAAATACGTGTATCGCGCGATGATGTCAGCATGCCCATGGCACAGATGTGACTGGACTTGAAGGGCGTTCTTAAAGAAGAACGCCCTAAAAAAAAAAAAAAACACTTTTTTTTTTTTTAATTAAAAGAAGATTAACTAGCCAGCCGATTACAGGGGGGGTGCAAGTGCACCCCCTTGCACCTGCCTGCGGGCACCCTTGCACCCAGCCTTGCTCCTTAGTCATCCTTTCTGCTATCTCTTGTGACTGTTTTCCCCCACCTAGTGTCTGAGTACCCACCCCTTTCTCTGATTCTGAGAAATCCCAATATATAGGTTCATAGACAGGTACTAGGCTATCTGCCCAAAGGCATTTATAAGCCTAGACGGAATGTGTTGGCTTTCGCCGCCCTCTTAGATAAATTCCCTGTGCCTCTGTCTAGCAGAACCATTGAAGTGATCCCTGGGGTAAACTTTCTGTTTCCCATCCACTCATCAAGGTTTCTCTTGAAGAGGGTTAGTGAGGAGCTCTGCCTACTGTAGATTGGAATCTTGTTCCAGAGCAAGGGAAGTCTCTGGGACAGGAATCTATCCCTCCAGCATGTCCTATTTATTGTTGTGGTGAGGTTTAGATCCCTGGAGTGTGTGGCTCGAGGAGATATGGTTTTCTTTAGGTGGAGCATGTCCATCAATTCTGGGTTGGACATGGCCTTGTATGTCAGGCAGAGATCACCTCTGAGTAGGCGGTATGCAACCGAGTACAGCTGGAGTTTCTTCAGTCGAGCTGCATAGGGCATCTGCTTGAGGCCAGTGATCCTCTTGGTGTGGTACTTCTGTGGTCTTTCCAGTTGTTGCAGGTGGCTTGTAAGGTACATCCCAAATGGGACATTGTACTCTATGATGGGTCTGATGGATGATGAGTAGAGGGGCCTAATGACCTCTTTCGATCTGGATGCAAACCCTTTTGTGATTAGGTGGGCCACATAGAAGGATTTTCTAACCACTTTGGCAATGTGATTATCAAAGGAGAGGTTACTATCTACTTGGGTCCCCAGATCCCTTATTACATCTTCCGTATTTAGGGGGCTACCACCTATGTGTTAGTTTGTGGGTACTTTGTTTTTTTTCCATAGGGGATGACTATGCACTTTTTGGCATTTAGCTTGAGGCCATGGTTTTGACACAAGGTATCTGTCTCAGTGAGACCCTTTTGGAGGTTGTCTGTGTCGGCCAGAGAGTCAATTCTAGCCCCTAGTTTGCAGTCGTCTGTGAACTTGGTCAGCCACAGTCCTCCTGTGCTTGCTTGTACCTCTGAGAAGTATATGCCGAATAGGAGGGGTCCTAGGACTGAGCCCTGGGGAATGCCACTTGTAACTGGTTTAGAGTCAGACCTAGCTCCTGCAACTCTTACCATGTGGGTTCTGTCGTGAGCCAGTTAGCAACCCATCTCATGACGTAGGGGTTTATGTTCAGGCTGGTGAGCTTGTCTATAATACCTGAGTGGGGAATAGTGTCGAAGGCCTTTGCGAGGTCTAGGTAGGCTGTGTGGACCACCTTTCCCTTGTCTATAGCCTTGGTAACTGTCTCAAAGAAGTCCACCAGGTTTAGGAGGCATAATCTGCCCTTAATAAAGCCGAACTGGGTAGGGTCCAGTGTTTGGAGGTTTCCAATGTGTCTGTTAATGAGATCAATGATGATGCACTCCATAGCTTTGCAGACCAAGCTAGTTAGGCTTATAGGGTGATAGTTCCCGGGGTCCATTGTGGCTCCACCTTTGTGGAGCAGAATAACCCTTGCTGTGCACCACTCTGTGGGCATGTTGCCTGTGGAGAGGCTGAGTTTAAACAATGTGTTTAGATGAGGGGTTAGTTTATCTTTGAGCTTGCGTAGGATGCAGCCTGGGACACCGGCCAATCCCACTGATGCTGTATTTTTGGCTTCGGAGAGAGCTGTTTTAACCTGAGTGTCTGTGATTTCAGAGGCACTACATTCTTCTGGTATAGTTATGGGCCCTTTTGGGGGTGAGAGGGGGGTGAAGTTTGCACTGAACCTGTCTGCCAGGATGTTGGCTATATTGGTCGGTTCAGTGTATTTTGTGCCATTCTGCACTAACTCTGAGCAGATCTGAGAATTGCCACTTAGATTCTTGACATAGCTAAAGAATGCCTTGTGGTTATCTTTGGAGTTCATGGCAATTTTTCTTTCGAAGCTAGCCTTGGATGATTTTATGAGGGAACATAGTTTCTTGCTGATACTGATCAGGGATGTCTTCCTTTCTTGGGATTTTACTCTTTTCTGTACTAGTTTCCTCCTTCTATTTTATAGCTTGTTTATGGCAGGGGTCCACCAGACTGGTTTCCTTTTCTTGGAGGAGTGAGTCTTGGTTTTGTTTGGGATAGCATGATCCATGTATTCTTGTAGGTGCCCATAGAGTGCATTAGTAAAGGATTTTGCAGCTTGGACAGAGTTATCCTTTAGCATGGGGGCTTTGAAACTTCCCACCTCGGTCTTAAGTAACGTGAAGTTTGCTTTTGAAAAGTTTTTCATGGTGCTATCTTTGACCGGGGGTGGTGGTGGAATGTGGATATCCAGAGTGACTAATTTATGGTCAGATCTAAAGAGCGAGGGGTTGACCTCCGGTGTGGAACACGGGTCGCCCATGTTGGTGGTGACCAGGTCCAATATATTGTCACCTCTGGTGGGGGTGTTGACCAGTTGATCCAGGGCATTTGAGTTTATAAATTCTAGGAAATGTTGGGCAAGGGAGTTTGTAGTTGAGTAGTTCTCCCAGTTAATGTTTGGGTAATTGAAATCACCCAACATCAAGGTGTTTGGTAGGACCTTTATGTTTCCCAGTGTTTCCAGGAATGCGGAGTGGGGGTCCTGGGAAATGGTGGGTGATCTGTAGCAAGCTATAATTTGAATAGCAGTTTTGCCCATTGTTAGTTGCACGTGGATGATCTCTGAAGCATCGTCCTGTGCCACTAAATTGGAGGTGTGGGTATCCTTGATGAATACGGATACTCCCCTGCCTTCTGTATTACGGTCCGTGTTTTGTGGCGAAAATCTATGGTATGAGTTGTAGCCTGGTAATGCTGGGGTGCTCTCTGGAGCCTAAAACCAGGTGTCTGTTACTGCACATATATCGATTTTCTCCATACTGAGGTGTGCCTCGAGTGCGCGCATTTTGAGCTTTAGACTTCTGGCATTGAGTAGCATTACCCTCAGTTTTTTGTTACTTGTGCTATTCATGGCATTGGGTTTGTCTTTTGAGCCTTGCCTAAAAAAGGCACTATAGGGGTGGCAAGAGCCTTGGCCATTATTCGAAAGCCTAAGGGTGACAGGTGCAAGCCATCTCTAGTGAAGCAGCGTGGCTTGTTGAGCATGTCATCTCAGGCTGACAGACAATGGATCCCCTTTGAATGACACCAGAAGCCTAGCCAATTGTTGAAATTGATAATTTTTTCTCTATACAATGGTATCATTCTTGTGAGGGCAGGATGCTGCTTAGGGTCAGGGTCATACCAGCCTGGGCTACATGATTAGAGAGCTCCTCCATGTCTCTTTTCATGTAGTCCAGGGAGATACGGCTCAGGTCATTCACATCAACATGGACAATGACAGAGTCATATTTGTACTTGTTCTGGAGTGACCTGAGTGCTTGTGTTATGCTGTGGATCCTGGCACCCGACAGGCAGCTAACAGTAACCTTCTCCTTGTTCAGCCTAGTGAGTGGGACATCAGTGTGCCTGACTATAGAGTCACCTATTACTAGTATGTTAGGTATGTTATTTTGCCTTAAGGGCTGTGATTGTGTGGCACACTGGCTTTGTGAAGTTTGTGTTTCATGGTTTGTGTTGGGGGGTGGAGGTTGCTTGGATGTCTGATTTGGAGGTCTCTGTTGCTTTTTCAGATTTTTATTTAGAGCCTCCGAGTATGTTTTCATATATTTATGTGTCTTTTTTGCCGGTGCTGGTTTCATAGGTCTGTGTGAGACTGGTGGTGTGCTGCAAGTAATTCCCTTCTCCTCTTGTCTGCCTGGTCCAGTCTTGGGTTGAGAGAGCTTAGCCTCCAGTTTGGCTGTATAATTGCATCCCTCACATGTATTAATGTTTGGTGGAAGGAGGAGAGTGCTGTCTGTGTACATGAGGCAATTGTAACATTACCTCAAAATGCCCAGTTTACCAGTTGGACCGGAGAGTACACCTGAAACTGCCCTTTGGGCATGCCTGGATAGGTACAATGAACTGTTTTACTGATTGGCTGGTAAGGTCGAATACAGAGCCTTGTCCTTCTCTACAGTATAGGGGGGTCTAGTGCTAAGGATTATTAGTGCTTGCTATGAGTTTTGAGCAAGTGCCGGGATGAGAAGTGAATGGTTTGAGTGCTTAAGTTGAAAGTTTGTCTAGTTCAAGAGAAAAATTGAAGAGTAGACTTTGTGGAGCCGGGAATAGTTATACCCTAGCTAACCAGCACTGCCCAGCGCGCAAAACAGTGTAAATGCGGGTTTTCTAGCAGGGAAATGAAAGAGATAGAAATTAGCCAAAAATGGCCAATAAACTACTAATTTCTGGGCTGAAACCACTCCTCCAGGGACAGTTAGGCTGCTCAAAGCTCCCTCTCTCACAGTGAACAAAGAAACTTCCTTCTATCTAAGTAAGGTGTGGGCAAACACAGAAACTGGTAACACAGCCCTGAATTCAGCATTAACCTGAAAACTGGACTATACTAGCTTAGAAAGGCGGGAAAACAAGTATATATATATATATATATATATATATATATATATATATATATATATATTTATTTGTCTTGTTATATCTTATGTCTTTGTTATATCTTAGTTTAAAAGCTTGGTGATGGAGAAATACTTTTTTGACCCAGCTCTAAGTACCACTACTCTTTCTCAGCTAATAGAAAACCTCTCCTTGTTATAGTGCTGGTCTGCCTGCCAAGATTCCCACATCCTCTTACAGGCCCCTAGACCTTCTTCCTTATTCAGTGCACAACCAGTCATTATACTTCTTAATCCCCTTTCTTCTCTCTTTGTATGCTGGCTTTGGGCATAGACAACACATCTGATGATGCTTCCTTCAATTCACTATACTGGCATCTCTCTGTCACCCCTTGGCTCTGCATGCTATCTCCTCTGGCAGGTCACTGGTACCTATGTGCACTACACATGCAGCTGTCTTACTCTGGAGACCACCTTACTCAACTTCATCCATATTTTATTAATGCTAAATCACAAAACACATTTCTCTGGAAGCTGCTCCTACCTGTCTCCACTGTCAAGATTCTTAATCAACTTGGGGAGTGAACTCCCTTTTTCTAAAACCCAACCTCTGATTGACTGGATAGGGCCTGGCTATATCCTGCCTAAATTCAGGGAGCATACCGTTGAATAACCCAGTCATGGATTTGGATACTCAGGACTGACAGTTGGCTCTGAGGACTTCCCTCTATGTGTACTATGTTTGGTCAGTCCTTACTGAGGAACAGCCATTGGATGTGTACTGTTTAATATTAAATCCCAGTTATCACCTATTAGTTAACAATGCTAGTCACCATATCTCTCTGTCTCTGAAGCATGCCCACCCTGCAATATGACTGGCACACCATTGGTCATTCATTTATTCCTTCATTTTCCAATTACCTGCTTAAACAGTTCAGGGTCATAAGGCAAGCAGGAGCCTATTGTGGTACTGCATAAGCACACAGCAGAGAAAATGATTCTTGAAGACACTAACCTGTTACAGGATGCATATACACTAACACCATGCACACATATAGGCAGTTGGGAGAACCACAAATTCACCTGCTGCACATCTTTGGCAAGCATGAGGAAACTAGAACACCTGGCAATAAATCACAAAGACATGAGGAGGATATGCAGACTCCACACAAACAGCAACCCAGTTGAGAAATGAAATGGAGAACCAGGCAGTATTACAGAGCATTGCTATGCAATCATCATATCATCAGCATATAACTTGAGTTTGCCCTCTAAACCTGTTCTGAAATCTGATGCAAATATACTAAACAGGGACCAGTCCCAGTACTGAACCTTTTCATTTTTCTTACTTCTCCTATAAGACCTTGAATTATAGTTCAACAAATCAGACTATATCAAATGCAATAGAAGACTGCACAATACACTTGACTGCAGTTCGTTTAAAATGTAGCACCTAGAAAGCATGTGGAAATATACTTCATTGACCACAATGCCTTAAAAAAACAGGAAGGTCATTTGAGAAGCCAACAAAGTATGGTGTACATCTCAGACAACTGTGTCACATACACCTTGTATTGGAAGCATCTAAGTGAATACTAGATAAGTCAGAAGAGGATTTAAAGGGATAAAATAAGCTGTCAGGATGTTCCTATAATGTCATTGAATGTCTGACAATAGTATCATCCTTGAGGATGATCAGAGACCTGTACAAAACAATCCAAATCCATTGAAAGAAGCATAAACTACTAATAGACAGATACCAGTATTACATAAAAAGGACAGATAATGCTATTCATAAAATGGTACCGTGTGAAGAAAAAGTGGTTGACCCTCTTTGCATCTAAGAGCAAAAAATCTCTCAAGGCTACAGTCCTCCACCATGCAGCAAACATCACAAAGGTTAAGGTGGCCTAATCTATGTGCTACCTCAAGGTGGCATCTGCAAACACCAGTGACAGTCATGTCATTCTATACTAGGCTGACTCCGTCAGTATGGAGGTCCTGCATCACCTACTTTTGAAATTACCATTTCACCAGGTTATCTGGCACAACAGGAGGAAGGCAGTGCATCCTAAGAAGACTACCTTCCCTGTTTTTAGTTCTATTATCACAGAAAATGTGTTCTTAAGATCAAGAGTAGTAATCATACATTGACTTAAGGATGGTGATCCAAATAGTATTCTATCACTGACAACAGGAGCCAGTCTGAAAGACATTGAAATAAGCACCTGTTGGGTGGTGGATGGGACCTTTCTAACACTGTCCTGCATATATGCAAATAAATGTACAACATATATGAGCATCTTTGTAGCAAACACAAGGGCAGGTATGTTCCACCATGTGTATATGTTGATGACCCACAAGAATCAGCTGCATACAATACCATTTTTCAAAACTAATAATGTCCCTTTGTGAAGGAATAGATGTCATACTTCAGCTAGAATATATATCAGGAGTTAGAAGCTTAGGTGTCTCAAGTGTTAGCCCCTCTGTTCAACTAGTTTATATCCTGAGGAGGACAAGCAGGTATGGGACCCACACATCAAAGAAGAAATGCCTGCCACCCAGGTTTCCTCAGAATATCTCATCCATTCAAGACATAACTACACTTGGCCTATCACGATAAAACAGCAAAGTGGGGCCATCACTGGCTATGAGCCCTGCTGCATAAAATTACCAGAGCTAAATTTATTTATTTATTTATTTATTTATTTATTTGTTATTTGTTGAATGAGTTAGCCCAACTCAGCCATTGGCCAGTTTTCAGTGGAGACCCAAGGAGAAAAGCTCTGACTAACAATACCAAATAATACATTACAAAATGAAAATTATAAATGTTACAAATAATACATCAGAAATAGTCACTGGGAGAGAAACAAACAAAAACAAAAGCAAAAACTATAGTGTGCTATAAGAATACGGCTTAGTGGGTACAGAGTAAAAATTACATGACATAGACAATGAAGACATGAATGGTTACCCATAGGGATTATTTTGAGATTAACATTGTTCAAAGAAGATGAAATTGGGTACTTTGCTCAAATATAACAAGCAATTACTGCTAACTGCAGAGCATAGAATGTCATTGGAGGAAGTAGAATAGAGAGTTACATGTTGTGGAGAAGGTTCTGAGACTGCATTAGCTAGTTCTAAAGGTAATGAAAGGAAAACAACGTATAGAAAGAGAAGGTTGGGTTAAGTTGGATGAAGGCAATCACAGAAGCTAGCATTTAGGATGAATTGTTTGAGTTCTGATTTAAAGTAGTTTGTACATGTAATACCATGGATGTTAGAGGAGAGTTTGTTCCAAACTTGGAACACTGTGTTTTTGTAAAGGACTTTACCTATGTCTTTATTGGCTTTATAAATGTGAAGTATGTGCTGGTCTGAGCTACGAAGAGTATGAAAGGGGGTATATAGGGATATAAGGAAGGAGAGAGAGGGATAGGCTAAGGGTTTGGTCAGTAAGGTATGAGTGAGTTGCAATTGGGAAAAAAGTAGGTGTTGGGGGAGGTCTAGCCAGTGAAGTTGTTTTAAAGCAAGGCCGTGGTGGGATTTGTAAGGTTTATTGCTGGCAAATCATGCTATATTATAATAGGTTTGGCAAAGTTCAGCTAAAAAGGTAGATTGAAGGTATGTGAAGATGGGAAAGGCATATAGTAGACAAGGAAGGAGGAAAGCCTGAGCTAGAGTTTGTTTAGAGTCAGGAGAAAGGTATTTCTTGTGCTGTAGAGTAAACATAGTTTCTGGTTTGTCTTTTTGATACAGTGCTGTATGTGGCTATCGAATTTTAATTGGTCATCAATTATAATGCCTAGGAGCTTGGTTTGTGAGTCAGCTTGAATAATGGTGCTGTCTAGAGATCAGATGGTGAAGGAGGTTTTGTGGTGGGAGAGGGATTTAGGAAGGAAGAGTAGCAATTTGGTTTTCTTGGGGGTCAAGTATAAGTTGGTTGTCTGTTAGCCATTTTTCTATGGACCAAAATGTATCTTGAGTAATAGAAAGGAGATTTGTGATGTTGTCCGGGCACGAGATAAGGGTGGAGTCATCCACATATTGTACCAGGGTGGAGGTTATACAGGAGGAGTGTAGCTGGTTGGCAAATATATTGAAAAGGAGAGGGCCAAGGAGAGAGCCCTGAGGGACCCTCAGTGTGAATGGGCAGGGGGGGGAGAAGGTAGATTGCCATCTTACTTACTGTAGTCTGTTGGTAAGATAACTAGAGAACAAATGAATAGGAGAAGTGGAAAGGTTCAGATCAGACAGTTTTGCATGAAGTTTAGAATGGGGCACTGTGTCAAAGGCTTTTGAGAGGTCAAGGAAAAGGCATAAAACAAGTAGTTTTTTGTCTCTGGCTTCAGCGACCGTATGAATAATTGACAGAAAGGCTGTGGATATACTATGATGTGGTCTGAAACCATGTTGAGTAGAGTTTAGAAGGTTTTCGTCTATTAGGTATTTAAAAAGTTGTTTGTGTATGCATTTTTCCAGGAGTTTAGATAGTGAAAAGAGTATGGCAATAGGTCTGTAGCTTGAGGACTCAGTGGAGTTGCCTCCTTTATGTCTGGAATTCTATTAAAGGATTTCCAGATATCTGGGACGGTGGATTCTTGTATAGATCTGTTTATCAAAATGGAGACCAGATAGGCTATAGAGTGTGCTGCAAGTTTAAGAAAGAAAGGAAGAAGGTTGTCAGAAGAGGGGAGCATGATTTTAATTTAAGCAGCAGAGATTTTATGTAAGAAGTAGGGATGGGGCTAAAAGAGGGGTATTAATGGATCTGTTGGTAGTGGTAGGTAGGGGATTGTGATTGTGGCCGTTTTGGGTTAGTTGTGGATGGATTCAATAAAGTATGAGTTAAGAAGAGTGGCAGTTTTGAGGGGAGGTTTGTCGGGGTAGGGGTTGGGGTGGAAGGGTTTCCTGGGTGTAGTATTTTATTAATGGATTGCCAGAATTTTTTGGGGTTAGAGTTATGAGTGAATTGGGCATTTTTAATTTTTTATTATTCTTATTAATGTGTTTTTTGTTAGGTTGCGGAGTTCTTTGTATTTTTGATGGAGAGTAGTAGATTTTGTTTTAAGCCATTGTTTCCAAGTTTTATCTCTTTCTTTCATAAGTGTGAGGGTGTCTTTTGAGAACTAGCTGGTGTGGGTTGTTTTGATTCTAACTTTTCTAAGAGGTGCCAGAGAGTCTAGGAAGGCAAGGAAAGTATGATTGAAATATTGGACAGCATCATTTAGGGGGAGGTGTTTCAGAAGGATCCAGTTAATAGAACTGAGTGTGCTGTTAAGGGTATCAGCATTAAAGGAGGAGAGGTTGGGACATTCTTTGTAGAGATGGCATTTAGGAACTTGAAAGAGTGTCTGTGTATACAGATAGGTAGGTGGTCGCTCAGGGAGTCAGGTAGAGTAGTAGGGTTTTCATAGAGGTTAGGATGAGATGATAATATCCAATCTAAGGTGGAGCTATTGTTGTTGTGTTTGTTGAAGCGAGTAGGTGTTATTAGTTGATGAAAGCCATGGAGGTTAATGTTGTGATTAGGACTGGTGGTAGGGTCTATATTATATGTTTGAAGTTTCAAAACTTCGAACCTCATATAATCAAACTTATATAAGCGAAGTTTTAAAACTTTGAACATGTAATAAAATAAGAAAAGAAACCTACCTGAATGCTGTGAGCAGGGGGGGGCAAGTCCCCCTGCACCCCCCACATGGGGGGCTGTGCCCCCTCTCCCCCGGCTACTTAAATATACCAACTGCGAGATCGCACTTCGGTGACGTGAGATTGCCATATTGAATATTTCCCTTTACTTCACTGTAGTGAGATTTCAGAGTTGGTATATTTAAGTAGTGGGGGTGTGGGGTGCAGCCCCATGCTCACAGCATTCAGGTAAGTTTGTTTTGTTTTTATTACATGTTCAAAGTTTTAAAACTTTACTCATATAAGTTCGATTATATGAGGTTCAAAGTTTTGAAACTTCAGACATATAATATAGACGTCTGGTGGTAAACAGTTTTTGCTAGTTAATATTTACATCTCCTAACAGAATGATTTCATAGGGAATGTGGAGTGAGATCCATGACAGGATGGATTCAAGGATGGGAATATTGTTTCCTGGTGGAATATAGATAGCAACAATGGTGATTTTTTTTCTGGGGAATGTTGACAGTTTATGATCAGAAGTTCAGCTGGCTGGAAGTTAGGGAGGGCTGTGGTACTCGGAATAGGTTAAGGTGGTTGGAGTACATAATAGCAACTCCTTCAACTTTTTCTGTGGGTCTTTCTTGATGGTAGATGTTGTAATGGGGTGGTAAAATTTCTGTGTTGGTGATATGGGGTTTTAACCAAGTCTCAGATAGGGTTAGGATGTCTGGGGAGTAAAGGGTTATCCAGGAATACAGTTCTGAAGTTTTATTAGGTAGGCTTTATATGTTGATTGAGTATATAGCTATGTGTTTGGGGTTAGGGGGCTGGGATGACAGTTGTACTTGGTAGAATGTTTGATAGCAGGTTTTTTTGTGAAGGAGGGACCTGGATTGGGATGGATGTCCCCATCGAACAGAAGTGAGTTTGTGAGAGGGTAGGTTTTACAAGGTAGTGGAAATGATGTAGAGTTTTGAACTTATGTTTAGGGGATACTGTTAGGAGTGTTAAGACTTTGAGTTTGTAAAGTTGTGTATTGGAAATGTTGAAGAGAGATGCAGAAATTAGGAAGGTAGAAGAGGGTTCCTTGTAGTGTGCAGCAGATGTAGTATAAGTCAGATGTTGGAAGTGATTTAGTTGTGTGTGAGAGGAAGTTAAGAATGAGGAGCAGAGTAGTAAAGTAGTTATGAGATAGAGAAGAGCCATGGAATTTGCGTGACTCTAATAGGGTGATTAAAAGGTACAGTGCCCGTAATTAAAATGTGTGTATAGTGTTGTAGGGGAGTTTAGACATTGGTGGGAGGTGATAGTAAGTTGAGATGAGTAAGTTAGCTCATTCAGGTGTGGGAGATGCTAGAGGGTGTGGGAGGGATTAGGGGGAATAGGTGTGGCCAGGACGTCTGAGGATGAAATTCATAAGTTAATTGAGTGTAGTGGGATGGGCTGTAGATGAAGACTGAGAGTACAAATTAAATGAAAGTTGGGGTGGGTGGGAATGGGGGTAGGGTAGTGAAGCAGAGTGAGCCTGAGTGAATGAAGGTTCAACTGGAGTGAGCTGAGCCTGGATCAAGAGTGTGTGAGAAAAGAAAGAAAAAAAAATCAGAGAAGTTGGATGAAATACAACAGATACAATTACCGGGTAAGAGTTATTGTAGAACAAAGTGTAAAAGGGGGACTACTAATATTGGCTAACAACAAATAAAAGGCAGCAGCATGTGAATAAACTTAATAAATGTAATGCTAGAGATGGCTCCTTCATAAACGTAAACAGATAGGGAAATAAGTGAGGAGATTAGCTAAGATCTAGGCAACAGTTGCTACTGGCTTGCACACAATTTGATGCAAACACAGATTGAGATAACAGACAGGCATAAGCTAAGACCATTAATAGAGTAAGTCTGCTTTTGCATTGTTATTGAAGCGATGCACTTTTTAAATACCTACATGCACTGAAATAGAGGCTGTTAGTTGACAATGACATTTTTCAGCAGGTCCAAGCATTTGCAGTTGAAGTTCCTGGGCTGCAGGGTGTGTGGGTACTGCTCTGGTATCATGGGTACAGAAAGTAGATAGTAGAATACACAGACCATTGGTAGAAAATGTAGAGAGAAGAAACCATCTATATGGAAAAGAACCACATTGATATTCTTCAGTGTTTCTCCTGAGATCTAATGTTTTTTGCCATGACAGAATATATATAATGACACTATCTAAAAGAACATGGAATAAAGGGACTGATACTCAACACTTGTTTACATCCATGCAGTAACTCATAATCGAAAGATGAAGGAAATATAGTTATTTACAGAACTGCGTATGCCAGATGAACATGAAGTGGTACTATACAATAGTAGAGGGGGACATTTAGTGGCCATATGCAGCAGTAGGTGGCCAGGTCAAGGGGTGCATGTATTCCACACTGTGAGAATATGCATACAGTTAGATCAGGGTGTGTGTACATTTCAGTGAGTGGGCAGAGGAGACATTGTTGATAGTCAACCGGATGGACTTCACACCTGCTGTTCTTGTTCTTGATGTCACTTTGGGGACCTGTCTACACTGTATCAGCATACGGACACATTCTTTTCTTGCAAATTAAACTTTAAGCAGAGTTTTATTTTTTTAAGAAATAAGCCTAGCATGCAACTATTTTAGGTCATCGCTTCTGTGCTCTACTGCCTCTGAATGCCTGCTGCAATTTGGCTGACTTGTACATAAAAATGTCTGTTTTTTAAGCAATAAGATCGTACCACTGATCACATGACCATCCTTGTGACTGTCATCTACCCATGTGTTTCCAGGTGTGATGCTTCATTGCTAATTAAAACTTTACCCAGTTCTGTTGTCTGTCCACAGTGTTATGTACATTCAGATCTGCATTGTTCTATTGTGCTTCAAATTATGGCAGGATAACCATTTATTTTGTCTACCTCCTGTGAAATTCAGTGTTGAAGGCCTTACTGTAATTCAGATACACTACATCCCTAGGTTTCAGCTTGTTCTCCTGCATAGTGGCTCAGCCATTGAACTGAATTATGTTGGCATGGAAGGACCTGTGTTGGGGCAGAGAACTAATGCTTGTGAACTCTTGTTATCCTGCCCTACACATTCTTTTCCATGATCTTCTACAGATTGGGAGTTGTTTAATATCAATTTCCCAAATGAATAATTATTTCAAATGTATGCAGAGTAGTGTTTTATTCAGCATTCAAAGAATGCTTAATCATCTTCCACAAACATGTGACATTTTTCAATCTTTCACCAAAACAGATCTTTCAACCTCTTCAAGTCATTCATCAACTGATATTGCAAAATTCTCTTCATCTGCCTTGCTGTATCTCTTATATGTCTTGCCTTTCCTTAATCCACATCATCAAGCATGCATTTGTATGGTTTCATTGATCATTTCCTTATTTTTCTTTAATGGTTTACTGTAGTTTTGTCCTTTCCTGGATACAGGTTTCTGCTCACCTCTGCAGGGCTCTGAGAATCCTTGTTTTTCCAAAATGAGGCAGCAGGCAGTACACATGAATTGCTTTTATACTTTGGTATTTTGTAGCATAAATGCCATAAGGTCATGATGGTGACTTATTAATTTCCTCACTTTCTTTTGTCTTGTAGCTGTAGGAATACGGCATAGCTTCCCCTAGAGATCTGAAGCTCATTCAGAACCCTTGCCATAGGTTCATAGGTAGCTACTAGGCTTGCAGTCTAAGGGAACATTGAGAAGCCTAGCCCATATTCCCACTTATTCCCAAGTACTGCCTGGTTAAATGACTTGCTCAAGGTCACACACTAGGCAAATGAAGGCTGAGGGAATCAAACCCTGTGGCACATGATCTACAGCTCACAGACTTAACCCTATGCTTCAACTGCCAGACCATCAGATTGCTCAGTTACGTTTTTTCAATCAAGAAATATCATGTATTATAGAAGTGTTGTCTTACTTACTATGTCATATTTCGTTGCGTAGTGATACAGCACATGAGAAAAGATTCATAACAGGAAGTTTTTTGGGTCAGCAAACATAACTACTGAGAATCTTTCTTCAAATTGTCTAGAATGCATTTCTTTAATGGTGAAATATAGTAATTTTCATAATACATACCAAGTAAGCTTAGATGGCTCAGTATTCAACAGTACTATTTTGTTATCTGCTCTGTATTTTGAACTGTAACTTTCAGAAAGAGACAAGCCTTCAAGAACTATCCTGTTTTTATCCTTTGTTCATGCCACAAGCCTACCATGTTGCTGGCTGCTGTGGCTCTGTTCTTTTTCACAGACATTATACTGTGCTGTGGATTCTTGGTACTTCTTGATTTTCTTTGCTTTATTAAACTTTACCTTACAGTGCTACAAACTGATAGAAATGCAAACTTTAACACCTCAAACAAGGCTATCAAGGACCTTGCATCCAGCATAATCATGGTCATATGTTCTGTTTCAAAACCAGTGGTCCACTTGGTTCCATAAGTTAGCTGCTCTATAATGAAAACTATTATTTTTTTAAAGATTGTATTAAAGGAATAGAGTTGAAGGAATGACTTCTAACATATCAATACTCTTATTACTTTGTTTAGGATTATTTCACACCCACTACATGCACCACTGTGCCAAATAACATTTCCAAATTTTTGTAAGCTGTACTTTCTATACTTCTAGCCTACCACAGCTCAGATAGCTTTCAGAATCTGTATCTGTATTCTCTGTATATTCATCCTTAAGTTATAATGATCTGCTTTTGACCCAGGTCATGGTAAAAAAAATGGGTCCTAGACCGGTTCACTTAGGAAAGTTAACAAATAAAATAAGTCTCCACTTTGTTGTCCTCAGTGCATTTTACACCAGAGTTATTTTCACATTATTTAAAAATGTAGGCTTCTCTGCTGGTGCTCTTCTCCCAGCCCACAGAAGGAAGAGTTCAGTTCTTTCACAGCTTTTCTTCTGGGGTGAATGCACTTATATCTGTATTAGAAATTAAGAAATTAGAGTTAACTTCAGTGTGAATCAGGTGACTGGATGGGGTTTGGCATTTATGTGTAGGCTTCATTGGAAAAGGACCTCAATGGCAGTGACAAGGCTGGCCATAGCTGAAATGGAAACTTAGGCAAAAGATTGCATGGTGCCCCTTCCTGCTGACCACCAGTCCACCTCCATGCCATCCCCAGTGTTTCCATTTTACCTCCAGTTAACCTGCCTTCCATAGGCGGCACAGTGGTGTAGCGGTTAGTGTTGTCATCTGAAGGGGCTGGTAGTTCCCTACAAGCTATGGAGTTTTAGATGCTCTGAGGTGCTGTATGTATTTTTTTACAACCCTTAGATCCATTGACAGCCTGAATAAAAATGATAACTGATAAAGAAATTCAGTCTTATTTTTTTCTTTCAAGAAACAAATAAGTTGTGTCCAAGGCAAATCTGAAAAATAGTATCCTCGATAAATTGAGAAGGAAAATGCTTGAGAAGATACATAAATCATATCTGAAAATAGTAGCTGCTTCCCTGCCTCACTAAAAAAGTCACCTTTTGTCTATCCCTCTGGTGCTAGATTAGGATGAATGTGAAAGAACAAATGACCACAGTCATACATTTCAAGCTGTTACTATGCTGTCATATACATATAAAGCATGCCTTCTCATTCCTACCTCAAAAGACACACCTTCTGTATATACTTCTGATGTCAGACTGAGACAAAAGGGAAAGAACAAATGGCCACATTAATACATTTCTACTTTTTTTCTATCAGATGTATATACATAGCATATGCCCTTACCCCTACCTCTACCTCCAAAAGGTTGCCTCCTGCAGACACATCTGATGTTTCATTGTGAAGAAAGTAAAAAAAGAATAATGATCATAATAATGTATTCCAAATTGTTGCTCTTAAATGGTACACTGACCTTAAGCAGGATATAGTGACATTATGTGCAGATCTCTGAGGTCTGATTGTGAAAAAAATTAAATAAATAATGACCACAATGGCCATAGCCCCATACAAGCTATAATGACCATATGTGTACACCTATGACCAAGGGTGGTTTTAGAATAGGTGGACTGCAGGGAGAGGTTGAGGCTGGAACACACTTACTAAGCCTATGTAAAAATCCACTTATGCAGTCAATAGTCACCATACTTTCAGAAGCTCCTTTATTTGCCCTCATAGCTGAAATACAGTGTTTGGTGATTTAACTGTACAAAATTGCTTGCTAAATTAGTAGCTACCAGCTTGCTACAGTTCTTTTTTTTTTGATCTTCAGCTTTGAGAAGACCTTTGTTTCGCTTCTCAGATTTGAGTAGGGGGCACCAGTTCAGGGAGCTACACAGGGCCCCAAATGATCCAACTACAGTTCTGCTAATGTGTATTGCTGACATCTTAGATAGAGTCTATCTAAAAGGATGCAAGGATAGCTACTAGAAACAGGAAAGAAATGTAGTTAATGAGATAAGCCATAATGTAATAATGACCAGCGAATGCAAAGCGTTTTCATCAGTTAATCAAACAATGTTATATTTTCAGAGAGGAGTTATCTTGTATATAAGGTATTTTATTTAAGGTGATAGTATTATTCCATCTTGGCTAAGAAGCCAGATGTTGACCAGAATTAATATGTGTCATATCTGAGAATGTCAATGCAGAGATCTATACGTATAATGTTTTGGCCCAACATGATTGTAGAAATAGAACAGATGGCACATGCAGAGACCACAAAAATCAGAATTGAAATATTGATATTGTTATGATTGGCAGAGGAGCTGATTTGCTTCAGTATAATAATCTTAACTTCCTACTATGCTGTGATTATCACTCAAAATACCCAGAATTTGCAACAGCCACATTGGTAATTAAATTTGTACAGAACTGACCTTAACATGTAACAGCAGACACATTATTACATTGTTAGACAGGGTGGATGCTACAAAAGTAGAGTAACAATAGCAACAATCCTTTTTAAGTGCCATGGCATACATACAGCTTTGCTCCTCCACCCCAAATGAAGAATATACTCATAACTAATGGAGACAGCTAAAAGCGTAAACCCTGTGAAACAGACTATTCATACTGTTATGTAAACATATGCAATATGTAGCTGACAGAATACAGTCCAATTTTATCAAAAACTGTATTCCTCTGTGCAGATATATAGCAAAGTAATACCCTCCCTTGTGTTTACAACATTGGGTTCCCCTTCAGGTTCCCTGCCTACATAATTACCAACTGTGTAGATACAGAGCTGTCAGCATGATGAAGATGCAAATGTGGTCAAAACACATTATAATCGCTGAATCGCAAAAATCTTTAACCATGTAGGGATGTTCACTTCATGTAGACACTTCCACAGTGTTTGTTTTCAATGGATGGCAACACTAAATGATGACATCGGGGGGGTGTCAGGTTATACTTACAGAGGTGTACATGTAGGTCTGTGAAGGGTGAAAGTGCATGTAAGCAATGCACAATTCACAAGTTCTGTTTCATCCTGTTAATTTTTCTTAAAATGTGTTATCTCTGTCCACTTTAAGTTATTTTTTTAATTATTTTTGTCATTGTCTGCATGATGTGCTTAGCACAATCACAGGGAATGTAGAAATGAATGGTAGGCTTCTCTATGCTTGACATGTAACTATTCCTCTGGCAGCACATGTCTGCATAGGGCTGGATTACAGATAGTCCTGGGTTCTGATACAGGGTGGGCAAACTTTAAATCACTTTTTGTCCTTCATGTTTGCGTGATATCATGGGAATGGAGGACAGTAATAACAATATTGCCTGTGTTTACCTTATTTACCCTTAGGTTTGTGCAGGGGCGTGGAGGTGCACATCTTGCACTAATGAGCATCAACAGAGTTAACATACTCAATTAAACAGCAGATGTGTTTCATAGGTGCTAATTACAGCATAAGCAGGTAATTTTCAGCACAGTGGAGCTATTCAACAAGATATAAAGCATCAATGCAACCTCCATTCTGATTTTTCCTGAATACTTCAATACCATTGGAGTAGAGACAAGGAAATTTTAAAAGGACACAATGCTAGGGGCTGCTGCAGCTTTGCTCCATATATACATGCTAGAGGCTGAAGCCAATGCTGCTGCTACTGATGGAAATAGGCCTAGGCTGAGAAAGAGAAGAGCGTTCAGGCCCAGGTTAACTTTTCAGATGCTACATGATCTGGAGATTGTAGAACACTACAGGGTGTACAGAGACACATTACAAGAATTCTGTGAGCTCTGCTGCCCTCAACTCAGAGCCAGAGCCAACTGAGGGAAACCCATCTCAGTGCATTAGGTATGTGTAGCTCACAGAATATTGTCTACAGGTACCCTTCAAAGACCAACTGGGGACATGATGGGTGTGTCACAGGCATCATCATCCAGGATCCTCCACCAATTCCTGGATCCTGAATACATGCTAGTGAGCACATATGTTTTTGCCATAGTTCTGAGGAGAGGGCCAGCAATATGCAGCATTTTTATGAGGTAGCACAATCCCCTGAAGTACTGGGTGCCTTAGATTGCACTCATGTACATATTAAGGCACCATCTGGTGAGTAGGGTAGAATATACATTAACTGCAAGGGATACCACTTTATCAACTGCCAAGTTGTGTGCAATGCTCAGGGAATTATCTTGAATGTGTGTGTTGGCAGCCCTGCCAGTTATCCTGACTCCCACATCTGGCACACATCACAGCTGCATTAGATGTTTGCTAGGGGGGACATCCCACAGGGCCATTTCTGGGTGATGCTGGCTATGCACTGGAACCATGGCTGATGACACCCATCAAAAGTGCACACACAGCCATGGAAGAATGCATTAATGAGGCACATGCTCAAACCAGAAAAATCATAGAGCTTGAGTTTGGGCTGCTGAAGCCATGGTTCTGGTGCATAGATACATCTGGTGGAGCCCTGCAGTATAATCCATGCACATATACACAAATCTTCAAAGTATGTGCCATGCTACACAATCTGATCCTGCAGAAACAGCTGCAGCAAGATCAGCAAGGGGAAAGGACACGCATTCCCCACCAACACCTAGGTCAACACAGCCACAGTCAGAGGAGGACTCGGAGAAGGAACCACCAGCTGCTTTGGCTGGAGGTAGATGTAGGCATGCTCAGTATGTCCTTGCTTCAACTAAGAGACAAGGCATAGCACATTTAATGACCACTTAAGTGCCTAATACCTTTCTCCTACTCATATACATATAGTACAACTGATGCCAGGCAGCTCACATACCTTTGCCTCCCCATGTATTGGCTGTGTACTGCTTACGTCAGACAAAGTCAGCCCTGAACTAAAACTGTGTCAACTGCTGCATTTGCAAGGTAAGTACTGAACCTATAGTGTATTCTTTAATAATATTATGGCATATCCTTGTATTTCTTAACTCAGTACAGTAATCAAGTAAATATTGTTGGATTTCTATAGAAACTACCTTAACATGTGGCAGTAGAACAATGATTTTACTTATATATTGCCATTAGTAAGTCTTAAGCCTCAGGCTTCAAAGATTCACACAGTCATCCCTCACAAAAGTACTGATGATCAGTGCATGTCATCAGTTTAGCACCATACCTGTGTACTGGTAAATCATTACAGAGAGAAGTTAGAAAGTAATGATGCACGTTGCAGTTTCTGACTTCACAACCCTTCCCAAGATCAAACAGGCAGGATGCAGAACAAGGAGAATAACAAGTGCATCATATCCTTGTTTGTGCCATAACAGTAACTCAGCTTTGTTCCCCACCAAAAGAACAGGCTATGCTTGTTTGTGACATGAGTAACTGAACTTTGTCCCCCCCAAAAAGAGCAGTGTACCCTTGTTTGTGTCACCTATGCTACCGCCAAAACAACAGCATATGCTTATGTGTGCCATCCAACATGGCCTTCAGTTGTTGGCAACTGCATATCATATAACTCCCCCAGTTAATATCCTCACAGAATTTAAGGCCAGAGATATTGAATGGCTTACACACTGCATGTCTCACACTACTGGTCAGATAAGTGATGAACTAGCAAGAAACACAGAAATGCAAGACACAGTTGTATATTTGCAAGCATAATCATAACAGGTCATATGCTCAGGTGCACTACATCCAAATATAATAATGATAATGAAATGTACAAATAACAGCTGATGGCTTGATAGCAGCATACATTCTGTTGCAGTTGGTTGTGTGAAGAATGACTTCAGTCCTTTGCTGCAAAACTGTTTCTGTGGTAAAGAGGAATAAGGCACTCATTCTGTTCTCTGAAGATGCATTGGTGTGAGAGTTCAAATCCTGAGCTATGTAGAAATATCTCATGTGTACTATCATGTTCTACTGTGTATATCATACATTGGTTTTCTACATTTCACACATTTCTCCTTTTTTTTTTCAGTGTCCTATTACTTTTACTGGACAACAAATACATTACAGGTTTGGCTGTGCTTATTTGGTTTGCATGAAGCACCACATTGAAGAAACAGGACAAACCAGACCACCTAAGAAGCAAATATAAACAAGATATATTTAATTAATGCTTTTGGGCATTACAAAAAAGCAGGCCTGGAGTACAGATGGAAATATCAGATGTTTGCAATGCAACCCACATTTGCACACTGCTTACCTATGTGAAACAGGTGTATCTCACATGCATGTACACTTTGTTCACCATTGCTCATACCAGCTGCTCGCTGCACTATGGGACTATTTATATCATGCTTCATTATTGGTGTTTATTCTCCATTTCCTTTGTCTGACATCAAACCACATGTGGAAATGTTAGAAACCAAGGGCCTGATCTAACAATATTTCACATATTTACAATACATTCATGTGTTATCCCCCACCACACAACCAAGCAGTACAACATTGGGGTCTCAGTAATTTTTCCACACATATATCATCCACACTACAAAGTGTAATATATAATATTGTGTGCTCCATCATGAACAGGGCCAGTTGGTGGAGCTCACAACCTTGCTCTGTTAACCTCAAACATCTAACTATACTCAATAAGGGTACTTGTGTTACTACACAGCTAAGCTTCTAAACAGCCTAGTGCTATTAGTGCTATTAGGCTACTAGTCTCATATAATGCTATAAAGCTATGTGCCTAGGCAGGCCTCTCAAGCTGTTGTGCACCATGTGGCCTACTGATGTCATCTACTATAAGTTCACCTGCACTCCTGTAAAATACAGATTTGTGCCATGGTGCTTTTGTTAAGTCCTGTGTTATGTAGTCTCTGCATTTAGATAGGTGAGGGTTCTATTCTCACTGCAGTCAGGTGTGTGTGTGTGTGTGTGTGTGTGTGTGTGTGTGTGTGTGTGTGTGTCTAGCTAGCAGAGTAGATGTGGTATCCTACAGTGACTTCTTCAAGGGCATGGATTGCCAGCATGTTGGTACTTGCACAAGCCCACACATCCATTTCACGCAGCCCTCCCAATCTATTGTCTCTCACATCGCCTGCCGATGTAATCTATAAGTTTACTTGCAGTCCTGTAAAAGTCAGGCATGTGCCGTGGTACTTACCTTAAGTACTGTTTTCTGTAGTCTGTGCACCTTGAAGGGTATGGCTTCTATTCTCACTACAGTCAACAGTGTGCATGTCTGTTAGCTGTTGCTTGACATTACCGACAGCCTTTTACACCAGCATGTGGGGCACTTATTTTGTCTTTAACAAACACTGCTGATGTCATCACCTATAAACTGTTATCTGACACACTCCAAGTCAGACTTGAGCTGTGGCGCATGCATAAAGTACTGTTTTTCTGTAGTCTCTGTACTTAGGTAGGGATTCTATTCTCATGGTAGTCAAGTGTGTGTGTGTGTGTGTGTGTGTGTGTGTGTGTGTGTGTGTGTGTGTGTGTGTGTATCAATGTGCATATCTGTTAGCTGTTGCTTGACATTACTGAGAACCTTTTACACCAGCATGTGGGACACTTTGTTCTGTAGTCTTGCACCTTGAAGGGTATGGCTTCTATTCTCACTATAGTCAACTGTGTGTGTGTGTGTGTGTGTGTGTGTGTGTGTGTGTGTGTGTGTGTGTGTGTGTGTGTGTGTGTGTTGACATTGACCTTATACTTTACAACTACAGCACAATGGGGCTGGTCTGTTCTCTCTTCTCAAAAGATGTTATGTTATATGATATATAGTTATGATGTAATCCTAACAGAACAACAACTAACAGTGACAGGCTGGAGGCCAGGCAGAGGATGTGACTCTCATCCTATAGATACACAGATTATGGCACATGGCTTATCTATCCCCACATACATCATGGCATGGTTCATAGCCTTTGTGCTATGTTGATGAGAAAGCCTTGTGGTCTATCCAGCTAATGCATTGGTGAGGGTAATGCAAAATAGATTATTATACTGTTTTACTGTTGTTATCAGGTTTCACTACAGTGCTGTCATACAATCCTAATATCTCAATATGATGACATGACTTATAATGTACACCATATGTTTGTACTTGGAAATCCTTAAAGAATGAAGTTAGAAATTAATGATAGAAATAGGAGTTTCTTACTTCACAACCTTCACATGTGAAATCAATATAAGGCTGTGACATTTTTATGCTATAAACTATTAAAATTTTCAAAGAAAATAAAATTTCAAGGTACAATGACCACTTCAACAACACAACTGTAGATATACTAAGCAATAAGTTACCTATGCACCATGAGCATCACACAGAAGGCATTGATATCCTTGAATCCAAAAGACATTTGAGACAATGTTGTTGGGGGATAGGGGGCAGGAAGCCTAGGCTGACACACAAGGTCAGTGAATGTGTGTGAGTAAGATAGAGAAGGCAGATATATATATATATATATATATATATATATATATATATATATATATATATATATAAATCAGCAAATGGCCAGTGAGACAAAATGAGTAACTGTGGTGTGTGTATCTGTGTAGGGGCTCTCCAGGTGAAATAGTTGTGTGAGTCTGTGCATGACCACAGCCAATATCTGTGCTTTCTCTACATTTTGGTCTGTCAGACAGGTGTGATCAGTGTATGGTAGAGGTGGCATTTCATTGTTGGCATTCCTGTACAGTAGAACTGGCTCTGACAGGAGATGCACTGGTACATTGATGTCGAGGACCATGATCAGATGCAGTGCTGCTACCTGAATGTGACTGATGTCTGCTGGACTAGCTCCCTTCATGGGGACACCAATGACCACAATCCCCATGGCCTGCCACGTCTGTGTGTGGACAGTACACTCACTGATGGAGCACTGGTAGTACTGACACTATGTGAGATTGATTGGACATGTCTACATTGACTGACATCAGATGATGTGGCTGACGTAAGCCAATGAGGATGCTGTTCCCCTACCAGCAGACATTCCATCACAGACACTGCTTGTTCTATAACAGACATCCCGTAGTTCATAACAGACACCCCTCATTTCCACGTCTCATTCATCCAGTGCTGTGAATGGGCAACAAGGTGGAGCCAGTCACACATGGCACAGTACTCTGAGACATGCACTGTATAACCCATTCTATATCATTGTCCTTAAAATGTGAGAGGATATGAATTGAAGATCATATTGTGTACTGCAGTTTCTGTTGTTAACCCAACTAAGTTATAACATAAATAAACACAGCAACCTAATGCCACCTGGTGTCTGATTCTAAACAGTTGCTACCTTAATTCCTTGGACTGAGTCTTAACTGCTGATATTTGCTGGTCTCACTCTCTTGTTCAATAGATTTAGTAGGGATATAATGCTTTAGTGCTTTTACTTTGCTATGCTTGTAATTCATAATTGCGCACCTCCATCTTTGTGTTTTTTTTTTCTCTTGCAGACACAGAGCACCTAAAACATTGGGTCCCATTTTTCCAAGACCCCCCACACATTCTGAGCTAATGTGTAACCACCTAGGCAAGACCACAGGGCCAGGAAACATCCAAGCTCCCAGTTAACATTTAAATAAAAGGTTAATATGCACATATTTCCTGTGAGCACACTACCTGGGTCAGCAGTAGGAAAAGTGTATTCTTAGGTATAACCCCATCCATCCCCTACTAGTTTATCTCTAATTTGACTAAGGACTCACATTAAATCATTCCCCACAGCTTGTTTTCTCTCTGACCCCCCCCCCCACCTCATTGCTTTATTAACTAACTACTAGACTGGCCTCTCTAAACAAGCTACAGTTCATGCAGGCAATAATCATTACCAGTAAAATGCAGTTCTAGGGTTTTTCCTTATTCTATTTCCATTTTATTTCACCCAACAGATTGTTTTTTATGGTCACTTACCTGCACTGCTTTGCCTGGTGTAGCCTCGCTCCGTTCACCCACTCTAACGCCCCTACTCTGGCTCCATTCTCCACCTGCCCATGCTACACATAGTTTTATCCTAACCCCAGATTACCTGACCCATCTAACACACCCACCACCCAATAAAACACAAACACACATTACACAGCCTAACACTAACCTAACACCACACACTACATCACTAGGGAACATCCCCCCTCCCCCACCCACTCTAATCCCACACACCTACTACCACTCCTCTATTTCTGTCCTACTCACACTCTGCACCAGCCACACCCTCCTCAAAACACAGGCCTCTATTCCTACACCCACACCCCACCCTCCCAATATCAAAATACTCCACTACTACTGGTTTCCTTATCCATATACCTCTATATTAGCTCCATCAGTGCCGCTTACCACTACCTACTCACCAACCTCAGTTACCTCAGATCTCCCACCCTATCCATCCCCACAAAATCCTCCAAATATACTGCCACATCCCCAGCTATCTATAGCCAACCCCACTTTCAACTTGCTTCACCAATTTATTATATCTCACAATCCAAAAAACAACCAAGCCTCAGATTACACTCCCTAATAATGTTATACCTTAAAACTATTACCAACATACCAGTTACTTCTAGTAAGTGATATTCACCCTACCCTGGCCCAACAACTACCTCCAATAACACATGCAACTCCCACCTCCCATTTAAACACAAACTCTCCATCTTACTAGTACTCAACCTGAACATTCGTAGAATCATGAACAAAATAGAAGAGTTACATGCTACTATCTCTCTATATAACCCCAACATAATACTCATTACTGAGACATGACTTAAGCCCCATATCAAGGACAACTCCATAACCCCACCTGGATGTAACATTCAAAGGGTGAAAAGACTATAAAAAAGAGGCAGTGGTATTGCTCTACTTTACAAAACCAGCATAAAACTCCAACTTGTACAAAAAGAATCCCCTAACTTCAATAACTCTGAAACTATACTCACTAAACTCCTCTTAAACCAGCACAAGCATCTAAACTTACTTGGGATCTATATACCCCAAGGAGGCAACCTAACCACTCTAGAGTCAATACTTCACTGGGCCTCCCACTCCCTTCCCCAAGAAACTACAGTCCTAGGCAATGTCAACATCGACTGGTACTCTAGCCACTCCCAAGCACCCACCAGTCATATTAACCTATATACTGTAACTTCACCCAATGCATTCAATCACCCTCACATATTGACAAGACCACAAAGAGGGAATCCATCTTGGACTGGTTCCTCACTAACCAGGCCAACACCACTCATCAGTGTGGAACACTGCCTAGCTCTCCCTAGCTCTCCCAGTGACCACAACCCCACTTTTATCCTTAGACACAAACCTAAGTCTACTAACTCCCCATCCTGGTACAAACTTACTCCCACAAAAACTTCCCCACAGACCAATTTCTGGAAGCCTTAAATTCCTGTAACTGGACTCCCATCAAAACCCTCCCCCTGGACAAGGCAGTAGAATACTTTAACTCCAACTTCCTGAAGATCCTCAACCTACTGGCCCCAATCAGAACAACTAGGATACTCAGTAACCCTGCCCCTGGCTACAGAAAACAACAAGGGCCTTATTTAAGGACAGGGATAAAGCTTGGAAAACCTCGCATCAACACAAAATACCCACAACTAGGCAAACCTTTCTCGAACTAAGAAACAAGGCAAAAAAACAAATCAAGATTGACAAACAAAATCACTACATTTAATTACAAAGGAAACACAGCAACAACCCACAGAAATTCTGGGCTACAATGAACAGCATGCTCCAACCTGGGAAAGCCACCACATCCCCACCAACCATAGAAGGCATTAATCTCGATATAGCCATCAGCTTCAATAACTATTTCACCTCCACCATACTTAAACTCATAAATGATACAAATCCCACTACCCACCCACAACCCTCCAAAGCCCAAGAAAATGCCACCCCCTTTTCACTCAAACCAGTACCAGTATCCACCATCCAAAAACTCTTATCAATGCTCAAACCAACCACCCTTGCTGCCGACAATCTCCCTGCCGAATACCTTCAACTTGCATCCATGACCATAGCCTACTCCATTTCATTACTGATAAATAGATCCATCTCTGAACACACTGTCCCTTCCTTGTGGAAAACCTCATTTATCATCCCCCTTCAGAAGGGTGGCCCCTCTACTGACCTCCCTAAGTACAGACCCATTGCCATCCTGTCAGCCCTGTCAAAGATTCTAGAAAAGTGCATTCACCACAAACACCTCACCCATCTTCTCTCCAACAACCTACTCTCCAAAACTCAACACGGATTCCACCCATCCCATAGCACCACTATTGCCCTAATTAAATTCACCAATGCCATAAACACATACAGAAACCAAGGCAGACTAGTTTCTGCCACCTTTCTAGACTTATCGAAAGCATTCGATACAGTCTCCCACAATAAACTCTTATAGACCTGTCTCTCTGCACTTAACCTCGACAACCACACCCTGCTCCGGTTCACTAGTTACCTAAATAACCACCTCCAGTCTGTCAAATGGCTCAACTCACTATCCCCCACACTCCCTGTCACACTCGGTGTACGTCAAGGTTCAATTCTCAGCCCCCTCCTCTTTAACATCTGCACAAACCAACTCCACCTAGCTATCACAAAAGATGACATATTCCAATATTCTGATGACACAACTCTAATCTGTTCTGCATCCGATATCCAACTTCTCCAACAAAAAGCCCAAGAATCTTTCAGAGAGATAGAAAATTGGCTGAATACATTGCAACTGATATTAAACACCAAAAAAACACAACTTATGCTGTTCCACCCAATAAAGACTAATGACCTAACCTTCTCTATATGCTTGGCCAACAAGATCCTCATCACCCCAGTTCCAGAGGCCAAACTACTTGGTCTTACAATAGACCAACAACTAAAATACAATAAACATATATCCCTAACTGTCTCCAAAGTCCACAAAAAGCCAGGAACCCTCTATCACAGCAAGAGATTTCTAACCTCCGAATCTCAAATTGCCATAGCTAGAACCCATCTCTTATAAACATTACTTTATGTATCCCCTGTGCTAACAAACCTAAATAAAACTCACCTGAACAAACTCTTCACATGCTATAACAAAATTGCCAGGTTCACAACCAACGTCAAATCATGTTCCCAGCACTGCCAATCCCTACAGTCACTACTCTGGCTAGAATTCCCTAACTTATTACATTATCACCAACTCAACCTAGCTCACCTAATACTATACTATCCTGTCAAAACCCCTGCCCTGACTGGCCTTCTAAGTTATACAATTCAAATAGGCAACTATGATCCAATAATAAAGCCCTGATAGAAGTTATCCCATGTAAAAACAGCTATGGTGAATCTCTATTCCCAAACAAAGTTGCCAAATCATGAAATACACTGCCTCCCGACCTCAGGCTACAACATTGCACACCCACCTTCAAAAGCTTCCTCAAATCACACCTTTTCACCAACCACCTATGTAACTGCAAAGGACCTCCCTGAGCCCTCTCCCCTACGGTAGGAAGTTAATAGCTGATGCTTCAGGTGAATACTGATACTGCGCTTTACCCGAGTGCATTGTACATATTGTAAATATGCTCTTACTACATAATTGTACCAACTCTACTAAAGTGCGATGACCTTACATTTGTACCACAATTTTGTAATTCGTATTGTGAACCAATCTGCAGCATGCTCCCTTACTTGTATAATCCTTCAAACTCTGTAACCTTTAAGTTCTACCATGTATTTACTCCTTATTCTGTAACTGTATGTATTAATCTATATTCTGTAGCTATATGGAGCTTTTCTCCCCAGCACTCTGCTGAAAATGGACACTAGCTGTCCAGCTGGACTATCCTGGTAAACAAATGATAAATAAATAAATGAATATAATATACAGCTAACAAGAAATGAAGGCCAGCTTGGATGTTAAGAGACATAACCTGTGAATTGTGTGCTGCTTACTTACATTTCCAACCTTACATGTAACACTTTCTAGATCTAAGCTGATACATGCAGTGGAAGTAAGGCAGCCTGCAGTACTGTTGTGATTTCCCCCTCCCAAGCAGTAATCAGTCACAGCTGCAATTCATTAATAATGTACACCATATAAAAAGGCAACCCTGAAGGTAGGCGAGCTGATGTTAATTCTATATGTTTGGAACATTGAGAACAAGCATTTTCTTCAATGATATCTCTACAGAAGAGTACTCATTCTCACAAGGTATGGTTCCATTTTGCCACCTACATACTGCATATGCTGGAATGTATTTAACAATACTGTGAAACACAGGCTTTTACATTGTTATCTGAATGCATTACTTAGAAGTGTACTATGTCATGGCCATATTTGTCCAATCATTTCAGAGGTAGACATGACTGGCAACATATTAAAATAAATGGAAATGACTGCTGTTTGAGAAATATGTAGAAATGTTTCAGGCGACAGTTCCTTGGACAGCTCTTGCAGCATTTCAAAAATATTTTGTTAGCCAAAAGGGTCATTTGCCTGTTCTTTTGTGGGGGTGGACACTAAGGTGAGTTACTGTTATGGCTCTAACAAGGATATCTTGCTCTGGTTGCTGTCCTTATTTTTGCACCTTGTCTGTTGATAGTATTTCACATCTCTAAACTGTATTATGTTTTACCTGTAGGTAATACGGACTGGCTACCTTTTCTGTTGTATATGTAAACAATATTTTGTAGTTATGTGATATTTACATGTATTATACATCTGTTTTGTTGTAGGTCATCTATAATCATGGCATCAAGACGTAAATCTGCATTGAATACTCTTTATAGATGGTGAAAACAATATAATAATTGATGATTGATGGCAACAAGGTGCTTTCCTCCTGCAAAGGGGAAGGAAAGATATGGGCCGTAGGCTCATACTATGGTAACAGATTGTTGCTGATGTGAATGCTGTGGGAAGCCATGGCAAAACCTATGAACAGGTGTGCCACATGGCCACTGATATGATCATTGTTATAAGAAGGAGAGCACCTGCAGTACGGCATGACCTCTTGGGTGCAGGTGGAGGCCTTGGTAGGGAACCACCACTTATCCCCAATGAGCAGTTGCTAGCTGACTTAAGGACCACACAAAGCTCACAGGAAACTGAAGTCCACCATGTGCTGGATGTGGGAGTCAGCATGTCGGACATACCAACCACATTCTAAGAGAAGCTTCCTGGTAGGCCTTATTATCTGAACTGTTGAATACTGTTGTATATTTAGTGAATTTAAATGAATAAGTTAATTCTGTGTCACATGCATTTATTTGGTTGGGGAGATTGAACATTGCTACTGTTATACGTTTAGCTTGGAGTTGTCAGGCACATTTTTGTTTAAACGTTCATTTACTGCAGCTATAAATGGACAAATGTTTTACTCCCTGTGTTATAGTTGATAGAGATGTTGTTGCCCTTACCTGTTGCTTAACTTCTTTCAGGACTGTGAGGCCTCAAGGAAAGCTTGCCTTCTGCAGTTGGTAAGCCAGATAGTTTGCTGATCAATTTAAACAAAGATTGCAGTGTGTGAGTTTCATCTCAGGCATGCTGTGTGTACTTCTGGACTGTCTGCAATAATGGCAGCATTGTTACTTTGTTAGCATATACTGTAGCAGCAGAGTCTGACAATGATGGTGGCCAAACTTAGGCACAGTTTGGGGGTGCAGAGGTTGAGTCTGACACAGAGGTTGACATATAGCCATCCCCTGCATTTACACTGGACACAGTCAGTATGCCTATACCTATCCAGTCGATTGAGCCCACAGATCTTGGACAGGTGGAGGGCAAGGACATTGCTCAGGGAAGTGTGGCTACTGTGGATTTGGTGCCTGTTGAGTCTCACCATAGCCAAAGTAATGGCAAGGTACCATGCAGGAGAATTCATAGGGGTATTCAGAGGTGGCCTGGTGCCCCTCCGCCACCTGGTGCATGTGTCACTTCCTGTGCCACTCAGTGTATGCTTAGGGCCATCATGGAGGCACAGGCACATTCCGATAGGTGCTCCAGACAAATGCTTAGTATTGTGGATATGGTACAGTGTGACATGCCTGAATGCCTCCACTGTGTTGCTGATTCACTGGATCAGATGAATGACACATTGGAACAAGGGGTGTCTGTGATAGACCAAGGGGTGTCTGCCATGGAACGAGCAGTGTCTGTGATGGAATGTCTGCTGGGAGGGGAATGGCATCCTCATGGGTATAGGTCAGCCACATCATCTGCTGTCAGCCAATGTGGCTGTACCTGATCATGCTCCCGTAGTGGCAGTCCTTCCACTGCTACATCAGTCACTGTGCTGTCCACACACAGATGTGGCAGGCCATGAGGTCAAGTTTCTGGGTGTTCCTGTGAATAGACCTTGTCCAGCAGACAGCAGTCACATTCAGGTAGCAGCACTGCATCTGAGCATGGTCCTGGAAGTCAGTGTTCCAGTGCAATTCCTGGCAGAGCCAGTTCTTGTGGTTGGGGAGAGCAACTATGAACTGCCACCTCTACCATGCATGGCTCACACCTGTCCAACACAGCAAGACATAGAGCTAGCACTCACCTTGGTTGTGTTCATACACACACTCACACACACACACACACACACACACACACACACACACACACACACACACACACACACACACACACACACACACACACACACACACACACCAATTTCACCCGGAGAACTCCTACAGACACACACACAACAGTTATTCATTTTCTCTATCTGCCTATTTGTTGTTTTGTGTAAATAGCTGCAAAATTACTCGAACACAATCACTGACCTTATATATCAACCTAGGCTTCCTGCCCAACGCCCTGTGCAAGTGATTATAACTGTGCCATATCCCTGTGTTTTACCTTTCTGATTCAGGGATAGAAAATGTGTGCCTGATGCTCAGAGTGCATAGCTAACTTAGTGCTTAATATATCTGCATTTGTGTTGGAGAACTGTTTATTTTAGCTGTGACTTATATTGGCCTTGGAAATGTAGAAAGTTGAGGGCATACAGATGTCACAACTTCATAGTGAATGCTTTTGTAAGGATTGTGAATTCAGAAACCACAATTTGTATCATCCCTTTGTAACTTCTTTCTATAATGACTACCACACAACACCCTGTTCAAGTGATGATAACTGTACCACATCCCTGTTTAGTATGTTTAGGATTCAGGGAGACAAAAGCTTGGCCTGATTTGCAGGATGCATAGCTGCTTAGTATATCTGTATTTGTGGTGTTTAACTGCTCATTGTACCTTTAACTTATATTGGCTTCAGAAAGTTTGACAGTTGATAACATCAGTATGTCAGAATTTTATCTCTTGTGAGGGTTGTGAAGTAAGAAACTGCAACGTGTAATATTACTTTCTAACATATCTCTTCAGGATTTTCCACTCCAAACTTATGGTGTACATCACAGGTCATGCCATGATATTCAGAGCTTAGGACTGTATGACAGCATGGCATTTGCTTTTCCTTTTCTATAGTTTTCTTTCTTTATTTTTTTTTTTGACTACTGTTTACATGATGCACTGTGTAGCACAAACACTGGAAGCAGAGAACCTGGACCAAAAAAACTAGTAAAATGGGGGATGTCATGTAAGTAGTCTGTTGGCAGTGTATTACTGCTATGACTTGCCATGGTAGCCTGGGAGGTAGCAACCCAGCTCAACGTGACTCTTCAGGCTTCTTACATTCTTTTAGAGCAAAACATTGTAGCAGACATGGTGAACAGGATTAGGCCAGATCCTCGGAAACAGAAACTGGACCCGGAAGTCTCTCAGGAACTGATCCAACTAGGGAACACCTCAAATATATGTGTTTGCCTCCTTTCAGAACAAACAGTTGTACAAATTCTGTTTGAGTATTCCTTGCAAACAGGCATGTAAGACGGACTCTTCCCACTGACAGAAATGTTTTCTGTACATTTCCATTCTTTCCACTGATATCCAGGTTCTTCAAAAGATCCAGAAGAACTCCCCAAATACAATGGTGGTGACTCCTTTTTGGCCCAGGCAGCAGTAGTTCTCCCTTCTTTTGAAAATAGCCAAGGGCAATTAGTATAGGCTTAGTCACAGACTGGATTGACTCACACAGGATATAGGTTGTTTGATACACTTCAACCTGAAAATACTTCACTTGAGTGCCAAGATGATAGAATTTTAATAACCTTTCTGCACTTTTTCACTGAGAACTTACAGCAGGCACTAAATGAGAATAAATAAAATTGCTGCTAGGAAATCATATATTAGTAAGTGGAAAGGAAAAGCTTTTCTAGATAGTGCAATATTAAGAACCAATAGCCTTTTAAGGCCAGTTGCCTCTGGTTCTAGCATGTTTGTATGAGTTATTATTTTCTTACTTTTCTTACTCTTCTATCAGGATTCAACTTTTGGACATTTGATCTTGTCTGTCCTTAGATCCCTTTTCTAGTTTCTTCAAGGTAAGCAGTTTTTGAAAACAGTTTTAAATATTCATCTGCCTAGAAAACTGGTGGCTTCTCCTTGATATCACTAACTTTGCGCTTGAAAAGCTAACACTTCTTTCATTTGAACCAACACATCAAGCTGATTTGAGGTGTTTATTCATTGTTCTGAATTCTGCAAGAAGAGTACCTGAGTTACATGTTCTTATGGTGAGCCAACCCTATGCCATTTTATACAAGGAAGGGGTTTATTTGAGAATAAATCCTCCTTTTATGCCTAAAGCAGTTTCAGAGTTTGCCTTGAACCAATCTATTGGTCTTCCTGCATTCTTTCCAGAACCTTACATCAAGGCAGAGACTCTTACATACTCTGGATGTCCATAGGCAACTAAGTTAGGTACTTCTTGGACATAATTAAACCCTTCAAGAAAGCTGAGAAGCATACCTCTCAACCTTTTAGTGCAAGAAATCTGGACAAAGCCCAACAAAATGGGGGGACAAAGGCCCAAAAACAGGGACATATTTTAAATATTGCTCTTATAAACTTAGAAAGTTGCTGGAGTAACAGGGTGTATTTTAACATACATTTTCTGAAAGATTTGAAGTCTGAAACTCAAATGTATGTCAATATTTAGTGACTTCAGTCCTCAGATCATCCCAGCAATTTGCCAGAAAACAACAAATTTTATGAACAGGCCAAAAATCTGGACATTCTGCAAAAATCTGTACAGTTGAGAGGTATGCAAGAAGCTCCTTGTTTCTTATGAAAGTAGAAAGTAAGGACAACGTTGGGCAGCACAATGCCAGGGCACTTCTATGGGCTAGGCTTGTAAAGGCTCCAGGGCCCTTAGCCTAGTATAAAGCTATGAACCTACGTGAAATCGCATGGCCTTCATGTTTGCCTAAAACACATACACAAAGACCAGTATATCCAATACACCTGAAATTGCATTGCTAGCCAATGTTGCTCACAATTGCTTATTTCCGAGCACCATGTTTGCATGATGGTAAGCATCACGCAACATTTTCAAACACTGCGCATACCCAATAAGTGCACAATAACTGGTAATGGCAGCAAAACATCAAGATACAAAATGCAATTGGCTGGAAAACCTCATTCTACATTGGGCTTGATCTCTGGTAGTCATGGCTGGTGTTTGTGGGGTGGGAGCACACTTCCGAGCTCAGAGGTGGGGTGTCTAGGAGTCCAAAGAGTTTGTTGGACTCCTAGGTAAGTATCATGGGCCCCAGCTACTGCAGAGGGACTATTCAGGCTCAGAATACAAATCTGAAGCATGGGATAGTGTTGCCAGGGCTTTGACCAGTGCTACAGGTATACCTTGTACTGGTGAACAATGTTGACACCATTTTGACGACCTCAGGAGGAGGAGGAGGTATACCATCAACTGTTGAATCTGGGAATTTAGGACTGGGGGACATACCACCGACGTGTAACTATCAATAACAGTGACTACTTGCAAGAGTTAGAAGCTGAATATAGTCAAGACTGGAATTCATAATGGAACTGTGTTTTTTTCCTCAGCTGACACACAGAGAGCTTTGAATCTGAAAGCCTGTGCTGCCAGATTTGCAAGGATGAGAGAAGCATGTAGTACGTATGCATCAGAACAGTACTGTTATTGTAACATTAAAAGTTAAAGACAGCTGTTTTGTATTTAATACAGTTGTATTAAATTGAGCATGCATGCATGCATCTCTCAACTGTAAAAGGAAAATATGCATGCATTAGTCTGCAGGCCAAAATAACAGACCAGTATTAGAGGGTATTCAGAGGTTGTGGGTTAAAAAAAACACACTTCCAAACTATACAGTACTGTTAAATTTTCATCAATATTGCATGTAACTTCAGACCGCTATATCAGTGGCATAAATGGCCTGCTGTAAACTGTGATCAGTATAATGTGGACACACATATGTGCAACATATGCACACATCAGGGATTGATGCTGCAATTTGTAGTATAGTGTGCAACTGTTATGAACTGGGTAGCCTTAAAAGTAAGTTATTTTTTAGGAGTTGGTAGTCTTAAAAGTAAAGTTAAAAAAAGAGACTCCAATAATTGTATCAATGCATTGTATGTCACATATGAAGTTACTAATGTTATCCTTCTTTTTTTCTCTCACTCCAACCCTTATCTTCCTTTTTTTTTTCTTTATATTTTTATTTCCCCACAGCACAGCAAAGTAGGCCTGTCCAACAGGATCTCCTGCCCCCATTCCACCGGCTATAGCACCACTGCTCAGCATGTCTGAGATACAATCTAGTAACACCTCTCTGCTGTCCTTGCACTACCTGGGCCCTCAGGTAGCTCTTTCTTGCAGGATAGGCCAGCAGTTCCCTCTGGGAGCAGTGGTGGAGGTGGTGATTTCTTCACCTGTGATGAACTGCCAGGGTTGGTGCATAAAACTGTGAGCAGCACTGTTGGTGCTATCCTATGCCAGATGGAGACACTGCTGTCCATTATACATAATAACACAAAAAGGAGATGCAGACATCAGGCACTGCAGCTATTGGTGCAGTGAGGTGACAGTCCAGTGGGTGAGGACTTGATTGTCACTGTCACCCAGCTTGATGTCCATGGGTTCTCGATGTCCCCACCCTCACCCCAACCATGTTGTTCACTGACCTGTTGTGTCCGAGCTGAACTGAGGTGGGCTATCAGCCACAACTCTGAGCTGAGACCCCAGATGACTAGAGTCTTCTGAGCTTTCCAAAAACCATAAGCTGCCTGTTTTTTTTGCTTGATTATACTATTTACTGCACTTTTTATTGTGTTCTGCTTATTTATACTGTATTTTAATACTGTAAATTAAACTACACTGTTAGTCCTGCATTTATCTGCCTTAATGTGCCTGTTAAATCATATTATGTTGCTGTTTTCACTGTTTGTAAAGCATCTGTTTGGTTTGTCCTGTTTTTTTCCCCACCAAGCAGTCTCTTAAATAAGTGATATGTCTACAGTTTAAAGCATTCTTTAGAGTCTCCTTGCTGTTTTTCTATTGTATAAAACATTTTGTGTCTCACTGCTGTTTTTCTGCTGTTTAAAACGTTTTTTAGTGTTTCCAGCCTAAATTAGGGTAGTTAGTAGCTGTAGAATAGTCCAGATACAGATTTGCTGCATCTGGGTCTGTTTGTAGTGGCTGTTGTATTCTAAGCACATTTTCCAAGCCATCTTTGATTGGAAGGGTCCCTTTTGCGCTCTTGTGAGAGAAGTGTGCTGATTGGAACCTGTCTGGTGACTGGTGATTGGTGTAGAGCTTGGAGTAAGCAACCTCATTGGTTCTTTTGAGTTTTTTCAATTTTTTTTTTTTTAAGTTTTTAGTTTCTGGTATTTTAGCCCCGAGTTTGAGAGGGTTTCTACTTGTTTGCACATTGCCCAGTACAGCTCACTGCCATGCAATTCTGCTCCATGGCCAGACAGATAATTTCAACAATTTTGCCCTTAGATACAGCTGTAATCAATTAATGTAGTCCTCATCTTTAGTACATCTTTAGTACATGTAAGCCTGCTGGAGAAGGAGTTAACTTGGGGAGATGGCTGTTCGAAGAATTAATGGGACTTGTTTAGACTACACACTTGTACATTTCAGAATTACATCATAGATCACTTTTCTTGGGACCACATTGGACAGAATAACCTAACGCCAGTAATGCCACGTTCAGGTTTTAAGAAGGAATTACTAAGGGTAATTTTGTACCTGTCTTGTTGCACTCTGCATTACGCTGTTGGTACCTCCCAGAACTCCACATTACGGTAGGCACCCAACCGCCCAAGCCAAACCGGCCTGACAGAGTGCGACTGCTGGATAGAGTCGCAACCCCATCGCCAGCAAGAATTACTGACTAAAGGTTAATAAAACCTAACTGTTGAGCAGCTTATCTGTTGACTAGTCTAGTGGGTTCTAACACAGCAGCCAACCCAAAATAATCTCTCAATTATATGACAAATTTTGGTAACTTCTCTCCAATTTGAGTGAGGAAAGTCTGAAATTATTGCAGAATTGTAAAGCTGTGACAAACAAAGACACACAAACAAGCTTATAAAGAAACTCAATCAAGTTAAGCCACCTAAAGCTCTATAATCTCTGTGAAGTGGGCTGGCCCCGCTCCGCTTCGCCCTCGCTACGCTCGGGCTCGCTCCGCTCCCCACCCTGCCCCCATATCCCACCCGCCCCCACTACCTCTAGATTTATAGCCACCTGACCACTCCCACTTCCTGTCCTACCCATCATACTTCCTCTCCCACATACCACTCCCCCTCTCACCCTATCACCATGCCTAGGCCAAGAGGGATAATAATCCTATTCATCCTACCATTCATTGCTACACTGTACCTCCTAACAAGTTATGAACACCTATCATTAGCAGGCCTCCACTATCCAAATTGTCACACAAACGCCCACTCCCAACCACCAATAGTCGAACTCTACTACGACAAAACAATCCCCAATACAAAAAATCTCATAGAACCTTACCTTATTAAACAACAACAATTAACTCTGAAAACAAAACAAGGTCTAAAGATACTAATCAAAGTCCTAAAACTAATAGCTTACCTGAGGAGAAACATCACCAAAGACGGGGACATCCACCTAACCCTGGCCCTACCAGCTCCATAGAGCCCACCAAACATCCACTCACCCTTAGACCGACCAACTCCCTACTTATCTGTCATCTAAACATAAGAAGTCTGAACAATAAGATACATAACCTTCATGCCATGCTAGAAACCTACCTACCTGACATCATGTGTCTAACGGAAACGTGGCTTAAACCATCAACCAAAGATAATCAGATAATGTCACCTGGGTTTAACATACTTAGAGTTGACCGTATAAAGAAAAAAGGAGGTGGGATAGCTGTCCTGTACAAAATACACTAAACATCATAACCAACCCCAAACAACCACCACAGACTGCTAACGCTGAAATATTAGCATTGATAATAAAATTAAATAAACAAAAGAGTGTAAACCTAATAGTTATCTACATACCCCAGGAACAATATTGAAACTCTAGAAACCATTCTAAATTGGATAGACAACAATTACCCACAAGAAACAATTGTCCTGGGAGATGTCAACATTGACTGGAACCAATGCTCCAGTCCAATCATACCCCCTTAAATCTCTATGGGTTTACTCAGATTATTTCCACTACCACCAGGCTAGGCAATAATAAGCAAAAAGAAAGCATACTTGACTGGATGCTTGTCAAGGAGGACCCCCTAAGATATACTCCGGGTACTCTCCCTAATGATGTTAGTGACCATTTGCTAACATACATTTTGAAAAATAATACAACCAATGCTAGGACGCCAGTGTACAGAACGATCAGAAATAAGAAAAATTTCGACCCAATCAAATTTAACACAGAACTTAAATACTGTAACTGGTCAAAATTGAAATTACTTCCCATAGATGAGGCAGTCTCATATTTTAATGAAACATTCCTCAATACTGGACTCTCATGCTCCAAAAAGGGAATCTAGAATCAAATCCCACATAGCACCCTGGCTATCCACAGAGACCAAAACCAAAATTAATCGCAGGGACAAAGCATGGACCAAGTGGCACCACCAAATCACCATTAGATCGAGTCTTCTTCCAACAAATAAGAAATGAAACTAAAAGCCACTGCTCTAGACAAGAAAAACTACTTTCACCACTTACAAAACAAAACCAAAAGAACCCCCAAAAGTTCTGGGCAGGATTGAACAAACTTCTCCAACCAGGAAAATCCACCACACCCACCCCAGAAACTCTATCTGATAAGAACCAAGAAGAAGTAGCGAACAACTTTAATATATTCTTCACGAAACCATTCAGTCACTAGCTAGCCAGCTACCCGCTCCCTCCACCACCCCTAAAAACACCACACCCAAACCCCCAATATCATTCAACCTACAACCCATATCTACCAATTACATTCGAACCCGACTAAAAAAATTAAAGCCAACTTCCCTCTCAGCTGATCTTCTACCAGCAGAATACCTGCAAATTGCTGCAGACGCAATTGCTTACCCCATATCAATCTTAATAAACAGAACCATTAGTGAGTCCACAATCCCAGCAATATGGAAAATATCTCATGTCATACCCCTTCATAAAGGTGGAACATCCACTGAACTTTCAAACTACAGGCCAATAGCCATCTTATCTCCACTTGCAAAAATAATGGAAAAGTGTGTCCATAAACAACTAATGTCCTATCTCATCCAAAACAAGCTATTAACTGAATGTCAGCATGGATTTAGACCCCACCATAGCACGACAACTGCCCTTCTCTCTTTTACTGAAAAATCAACCATCATCGGAACAACAAAAATATCTCCTCTGCACTCTTTCTAGATATGTCAAAAGCCTTCGACATGGTAAACCACCAGATCCTTCTCACAACCCTAGAAACCTTTCACCTAGACACCCATGTCCTAAACTGGTTTCAGGACTACCTAGTAGGCAGACAACAAGCAGTTATATGGCAGAACAAGCTCTCATCCCTACTACCAAACAGCATTGGTGTACCTCAAGGGTCCATATTAGGACCTCTTCTCTTCTCAATATTCATAAATGACCTGCACTCAGCCATCCCCGAAGCCACCTGCATCCAATATGCAGATGACTCTACTATCATCTGTTCCAATCCCACACTGGACAACCTTCTAAAAGCCACCCAACACTGCTTTACCATAGTTGAAAATTGGCTAACAGACCATCACCTCATATTAAACCCAAAACCCAACTACTCCTCTTTCATCCAACTAACCCTACACCTATCACTCAATTTACTATCCAATCCAATAACGGAACTACTATCTCTCCTACCACAAATACTAAACTACTAGGAGTAATTATAGATAATAAACTCCGATTTGACACCCACATTAACCAAACTATTAAGACAGTAAACAAAAACTAGGGTCTTTATATAGATTAGAAACCTTCCTAACTCCAGCAGCTAGACTAGCCACTGCCCGGTCACACCTTCTATCCACACTACTATATGCCTCCCCCATCCTCTCTAACCTTAATAAATCAGACCTAAATCGTCTCTCCACTTGTTATAACCACATTGCCAGATTCATCACTGCCCTGCCCTACAGAACACACCATTGTATTAACCTAAAAACTTGACTGGCTAGAACTCCCGAATCTTCTCCAAAAATATCAACTTGCAGAAGCCTTTAAAATCCTAAAACACCCAGAGAACACTCCTGCTCTAAAAAACATACTAACCCCCTACACCAACCTTAGTTCTCTCGCTCATCTGACAAACTCCTAATACAAACAAGCAAGGCCCACAACATAGGTGGGGACAGACTGTACTCTAATGTCATCGGAAAGGTGTGGAACTCTCTCCCAAATAAATTAACGTTTTCACCATCACTAGCTCTATTCAAAAAAGGGCTAGAAATCCACCTTAAATCGCATTGGATATGTCCTTGTATGAACCCGGACTAAGATTACCATGAGAAATTCTGCACAGATATGGGCAATTTTTGACTAGGAAGGATTTAGTCGACTAAGGGTCTACTAACCTGTATATAATGAAAGTAATCAAATGTAACTTCTATTGCTGCACTGTTATCTCTCTATGTACATGTTTCCTGTCCTTTGGCTTGCTGTCTTCTGTCTTTTATTATATGTCATTTTAAACCTGTTGGAGCTTTTCTCCCCGGGACTCCGCTGAAAATGGACATGTATCCAGTCGGACTATCCCGGTCAACAAATGTAAAATAAAAAAAAAATAAAATAAATAAATCTCTGGTGTAAGAAGTATTACTAGTGAGCTGTGACCTATTAAACTACCAGCCAAAATCCCCATCAGAAATACCCATCTACAGTGCACCTCCCAGATCAGTCCTGAAAGCACCCCCTTTGTGATAAGAGTTCTTCAAACCTGCACAGACACATGCTGATTCTGTTTCTTAAGAGTTTTTCAAGCCTAGCATGTATCTACACCATGAATCTTGAATCCCTGCTCTCTAGTACTCAAAACAGTAACACTGAAGAGGCTGTCAACTCAGCCACCACTACTCATGCACACAGTACCACTACTCATACTCATAGTATGCATCCAACACATAAATCAACATAAGCAGAGGTTCTCTCAAAAAACTTACCAAAACACCAGAGACCTCCAAAATAAAAGACTGCTACAGCTAACACAGTTCCCGCAGCGCCCAAGACACATAGCAGCACCAGTCTCCTAGTATGTGTCCCAGGCAGTTATGTCCCTAGTGTTGAGTAGCATATTACTCTCACCAAGAATGATGCCACAATGTAAACAAAAAATTATCAATTTCAATAATTGGCTTAGTTTTTATTGCCATTCAAAGTGGATCCAGTTTCTGTCAGTCTGGGATGACATGATTGACAAACCTTGCTGCTTTGACAGAGGTGTTTGTACCTGGCACCACTAGGCTTTCGGCTGCTGGCAAAGGCTCTTGCCTCCCCCATGGTGCCTTTTTAGGCAAGGTCTGAAAAACAACATTTCCGATGTGAAAATTGGCACCATAGCAAAATAAAGGTTATACTGCTAAATGCTAGGAACTTAAACTAAAAACTGCACAACCTGGAAGCACTTCTATCACTGGAGGATGTAGATGTCTGTGCAGTCAGAGAAACCTGGTTCAAGGCCTCAGACAGTACCCTAGCCAGGTAAGGCTACAATGCCTTCTACACCTTCAGACTGCAAAATGAACATGTGAAAATTAAAGGAGGCAGTGTTTTTATCTATATTAGGGATAAATTCACCTCAAGATTAGTTAGAATGGACAACGCCATGGAGTTACTCCGAGTACAAATTACTGTGGGTAAGACCCCCATTCAAGTCATAGCTAGCTATAGATCCCCCTCCATGGATCATAATGCACGAGACCCACTTGATCAAACTGGAGTCAATCCAAATATTGCAAAACACTCTGGTCATGGGGAATTTTAAGTATCCCACCATCAATTGGGAAACCTAGTCTAGGTGTAACTCACTAGCGAAAAAGTTATTTAACTTTGTTAACTCAAATTCCCTGGAACAAATTGTTCAAACATCAACAAGAGAAATAAACATACTAGATTGGGTCCTCACTAACATAACAAACAGATGCACCACTGCAACTGTCAGACCATCATTAGACAAATCTGACACAAATCAGTCACCTTCAAACTGGCACTAACAGCAGAACTCACAAAGGGTGAAGTCAGACTAAGAGACTTCACCAAAGCAAACTATGCCCTCCTAGGGGAAGGTATAAATGCCTTCCAAGCCCTAGCTGGAAGTGGTAACTATACCAAAGCTTACACTAAAGCCCTGTACAATCACTTGTATACGTGTATAGACTCTGCTGTTCCAGAAAGAATCAAAGCCAGAACCCCAAGTAAAAGCAAGCCACCCTGGTGGACATCCAGCATCAACAAACTTTACAACAAATGCAAAAGGTTGCTGTCTAAGAAAACTAAGGTGAGGCTCCAACAATGGAAATGCACCCTCATCAGCCTCAACAGGCAAATAAGGCAACATGCCAAATCCTCTAAGGGTAACTTTGAGAATAATTTAGCAGTCACAGCCAAGGATAGCCATAAGGTCTTTTATAGCTATGTGCATAGCCTAAAAGGTAAGATCCAAGTGTGTGCCAAACTAGTGACTAACGGTATCACACACACTCTGATCATGCAGTGATAACAAACTTGCTAGCGGACAGATTTGGTGAAAATTTCACTCCCTTAGCCTCTCCAAACTTATCACAAAACTTGCCCCAACTTCTCCTTCACTCTATATATCTGAAGAGAAGGTCGTTAATGCCTTGTCTAGGGTAAAAAGCACAGCCTCTATGGGACCAGATAGCATTCCAGGCTGTCTTCTAAACAAACTAAAACATGAACTAGCATCAACATTAAGTACTCTATTCCATCACAGCCTAACCACAGGCTTTGTTCCTGTGGACTGGAGAACAGCAACAGTTATTCCCCTCCACAAAGGTGGCTTAGCAATAGACCCAGGAAACTATAGACCCATAAGTCTGTCCAGCCTCATCTGTAAAGCCATGGAACGTATCATTATGGACTTCATAAATAAAGACATAGGTGACCTCCAAACCCTGGATCTGACTCAATTTGCCTTCTTCAAGGGCAGATCCTGCTTGTTAAACCTGGTGGATTTCTTCAAAAATGTGACCAAAGCCATCGATGAGACTAATCCATACACACAGCATACCTCAACTTGGCAAGGGCTTTTGACACAATCCCACACTCAGGTATTACTGATAACTTTAGCAAACTGAACATAAACCTCTTTGTTGTAAAATGGGTTGCCAACTGGCTCACAAACTCATCACACACTATCAAAATGGATGACTCCATATCAACCAGCTGACCTGTCACTAGTGGGGTGCCACAAGGTTCAGTGCTGGGTTCCTCTACTGTTTGGTGCATCCTTCTCAGAAGTTCAGGCCAAAACTTAGGGGATGTGGCTGACCAAGTTTGTGGATAACTGCAAACTGGGTGCAGTTATTGAATCCCCAAATGATGTCAGTGTACTTTAGGAGGGTCTTATGTAAAACAACAACTGGTGTCTTAGTCATGGTCTCAAACTGAATGCAAAGAAATGCATCATCATTCCATTTGGTAAAAACAATGTCACTTCAAACTATCAAATTAACAATGAAGTGCTAAGAGATCTGGAATCACAAGTAGACTGCGACCTTAACTTTGACCACCATGTGTCTAGTGTAGTAAGGAAGGCTTTCTGTGTAGCACATTTGATTATTAAAGGCATTGCCTCTAGAGCAAAGGAGGTTATTACCCCTCTATACTTGTCACTAATCAGACCCATAATTGAGTATAATGCCCCTTTCTGCAAGTAGCATACAAAGTATCTGTAGCAATTGGAGAGATCTCAGAGGTTTCTAACTAAGAAGATCAAGGGACTCCAGCACATGCCTTACATAGACTGACTAAAGTCCCTGTCATTATACTCAGTATCATATAGACTTCTTAGGGGAGACTTATGCCTGGCTTACAGAGCAATCTGCAACCCAAACTTAATGAATTTGCTGCACATCTGTAAATCAAACGGGACTAGAGCTGCCTGTTCCAGGGACCTAAATATGGCCTGTGACTTGAATAGGATGTGCTGGAAGGACAGCTTTGTCTCCCAGTGACTGCTGCATCTTTGGAATAGGCTGTCAGTTCATGTGAAGTAGAGCACCTATATGACGCTGTTCAAAAATAACCTGGACGAGTGGATGGGGCACCGTAAATTCTTCAAACACAATATAATCCACCAGCAAGGGGAAACCGCTGCGACTCCAGTTACAATCCACCAATTTATTAAAACACAAGAAAGATTAAGTGCTTTCATGTGCTATATTAGAGGCTTCTTCAGAATCATTTCCATTAACTCATTCAAAGTTTAAATATACCTCTTCCTATGTCATATGATCCCACAACCAATGAACAGATGTAAATAACATACTTAAAAATACGTATATCAAATATCTTAAATTCTACAAAGAAAAACCTAAACCATATACCAATAAATCACTGTAAATTTTTACCGGGGATAGGGCCCTCAACCCTCCTGGACATGGGCAGTCATTACTAAATAAAATCCTGGGTATTGACTACAGTATCTATGCTATTGTATTGGGATGAAACGGCTTGGCTTGAAATGACCTCCAGGTTGATAGCCTAGTAACCTCCTATGATTCTATGATCCCTGTGTCTTGCCTTGTATGTCTTGTCTGTCTGCTTTCTCATCTTCCCAACTTACCTGACCCAGACATATCTATGTCCCTTCCACAATATTCCTCTCTCGCTCAAAAAAAAAAAAAGTCACATACATATCTCTCCATTTCAAACATGTGCTTTCTTGACACAATTGATTCAGTCCAGCTGGTTATACATCATGATTGTGTTGTGGTCACCATTCTCTCTGGAGGTGACATTACAAAGTCATATAATATTCTGCATATATGATCATTTTTAGTGTTGAAGAAATGGATAGCTGTGGTTCTTTCTTACCTCCCTCCTGCCCATTCTTGTTCTACGTACACATCGTTTTTTTCTTTCTGCTTACTCCCCATTTCACCACTTTCCTATCATTCCCATTTCTTTTCTTTTCTTTAAAATGATTGCGTGCTGGTGCATATCATGCACCTATGTGCAACAAAAGTTATGAAAAAGCAGTTAGAAGTATTAGATAAAGCTGTATTCAAACCCAGTACCATCTAGCCCATACAATATATGTATTACTTATTAAGTGCATTAACATCTGCTGCCACAGAGTCAGTTAAGTAGCAGGTATATGTGAGAGACTGCTATCATACTTTAGAAATGTGGCTGGAGTTTGTGCAACGCTTACCTACTTGCAAACAGGTGTAGCGCACATGCCTATGCACTTTGGGATTGCTAAAGTCTAACACTTACTATTGAGTCTCTAACAGATACCTGCTACTTAACTCACTGTGTGGCAGCAGGTGTTAATGTAGTGATAACTTCCTTTTTGGATCTACATGGTACTTGGTTCGAATCAGTGGTGTAGCTAGAGAGGGGCAAGGTCTGCCCAGGGTGGCACTTTTCTGATTGTCACATTTACTTTAATAGTTTAAGTAAAAAAAAAAAAAAAATGTTTTTAAAGTAAGGGTATTCTTTAAGAACGATCTCATAGCATCACGTCTGTGAGTGCAACATCCTGTCCCGCACACGCAATTTGAAATACAGTACAGCATTTCACTACTAACGAGTGTTCTGTTCCTGTGTGTGTGAATAAGGGGATCAGATCATTCATTTTGCTGGTTGCTGCCAATGAGTGGATCATTCATTTTGTCGCTGCCAATGAGTGTTCTGTTCCAAGTAGGGGAATTACTCATTTTGCTTGCTGCTGCCAATAAATGTTCTCATCCAAGTAAAGGGAATGACTCATTTTGCTGCTGCCAACAAGTGTTCTGTGCCAAGTAAGGGGATTGTTCATTTTGCTTGCTGCTAGTGAGGTGTGTGGATCATTCATTTTGCTTGTTCCTGGGTGTATGTGTGAGTAAGGGGATTATTATTTTGCTTGCTGCTGCAGTATTCTGTTCCTATTCATTTTGCTGCTGCCACAAGTGTTTTGTTTCAAGCAAGGGGTTCATTAATTTTGCGAGGTGTGTGTGGGGGGGATCTTTCATTTTGCGAGGTGTGTGTGTGTGTGTGTGTGTGTGTGTGTGTGTGTGTGTGTGTGTGTGTGTGTGTGTGTGTGTGTGTGTGTGTGGATCATTCATTTGGTGATGTGTCTGGGGGATTGTTCATTTTGTGAGATGTGTGTGTGGGGGATTGTTCATTTTGTGAGATGTGTGTGGGGGAATTGTTCATTTTGTGAGATGTGTGTGTTGGGGATCCTTTATTTTGTGAGGTGTGTGTGAGGGATCATTCATTTTGTGAGGTGTATGTGGGGGGATCGTTCATTTTGTGAGGTTTGTGTGTGTGTGTGTGTGCACACATGCATGTGTGTGTATAATGCCCCATTTAGGTATATCTGATGGTTATTGACTTATACCTCTCAAATGTTCAGATTTCTGCAGAATGTCCAGATGTTTGGCTCATATCTTTTGCCTGTTCCTCTATTTTCCTGGCAAATCACTGGGATGATCTCAGGATTGTAGTCACTAAATAATGACATACATTTGAGTTTCAGACTTCAAATCCGTCAGAAAATGTATATTAAAACAAATCCTGTCACTCTAGCAACTTTCTAAGTTTATAAGAGCAATATTTAAAATATGTCCCTATTTGTACCCCCATTTTGTCAAGCTTTGTACAGATTTTTTGCATTAAAAGGTTGAGAGGTAGTCAAGCTCAAACACAGTACCTTAAGTACAAGAAAAAAAGCCTGAATTCTCTACCCATGCCACCACTTGGGATTCAAGGAGTTGAGTCCTTAGCTCTCAACTGTCCAGATTTTCACAGAATTCCTGGAATGTTTGTCTCATACTTTTGGTCTTTTCCTCTTAAAACTTCTAGTTTTCTGGCAAATCATTGAGAACTGAATTCACTAAATAATGATAGCCATTTAAGTTTCAGTCCTCCTATATTTCAGGAATCACATGGTACCACAACATTTTATTCTAGCAACTTTCTAAGATTATACAAGCAATGTTTAAAATGTGTCCCTGGTTTTGGGCCTTTGCCCCCCCCCAAATACATTTTTACTTTTTCCAGATTTCTTGTTTTGCAAATTTGAGAGCTATAGTTGAATGTCAAGTGGATTTTACAAGGAGTTGAGAGCTTCAAGGGAAGAGAAGTTTAGTGCTGCTTATGCCAAGTCTGTTTGCATTGTTAGCAGCACAACAGGTAGTATACTTGCTTTTGATGCAGAAGGCTGTGGGTTCTTCTCCCACAGTATGTAGATGGGTTGCTGATACTCTACTGTTTTACTTTAAATGTCCTCCGTTGGAGGAGATAACGAGTAACTATGAACCTATCAGTTTGCCATCCATTCCCTATTGCAATATTACTAGCTTATCATTATTTTTAATGTGACATAGGCAATTTATTCTTCAAGGGCAACAGGCACTTTATTTGTAGATGAAACAATGAAATATAAAGTTGGTTGCTAGCAGCAACCTATTCATAAGTTACAGATGTCTTTAATGTCAAATTATTTAGATGACTCTTACTTCTGCAGAGGTTGTGCATATTTACTGATATTGGTGGATTGTAATGACAGAAGATTTGAGTAAATTTTCATGATGGAAATGTTCTGAATTGGGCAGTTTTGTCATTATTGGTTCATGCATTTTGTTTCATTGCTTACTGGAAAAATGTTCAAAACAATAAATTTAAAACACGCTCTAACAAGTGTGCTGTATTACATAAGGAATATAATTTAATACTATCAGGAAGGTGAATCAAAGAACACATGTATGTTTGCATGGCTCTAAATGTATGCAAGGGGTCTATGATTTGAAAACAGCTCAAAGGCAAACTTTATCCACCACTGGCCAGATGCATTTTCTTTGAATGTGGGTTTCAGTGCTGTTTCAATGAATGTGAGTTTTAAGGGAAGAGAAGTTTTAATGCTAAGTCTGTTTTCATTGTGAGACTGCATTGCTTTGTTTAGTAGATGTCTATCACTGTTTGTGCTATAAAAGTTAGAATAAAAGTTAAATTAAATCCAAATAATCACTGTAGAAGTAAAGCATAAAGCAGTATGCACATTACAGTGTTTATGAGAAATGGGGAGAAATGAGAAATAGCGAAGAAATGGGACACTGGAATGGCTTTGGGGGGAGGGCTATGTATGGGGACCCCATTTGACCATGAGTTTATGTGGGGGGAGGGGTGGCAAACTAGATAGCACCGTGTGGCACAAACTCTAGCTACGCCACTGATTTGAATACAGCTGCATCTAATAATTTTAACTAGTTCTACAGTATAATTTGTTCTCTTTAAATCATTATTGTGTGTGTTGTGCATCATGCACACTCATGCAAAAATGCTTAAAAGAAAATAAATGGGCAAGATAGGATAGTGGTGAAATTGAGAGCAAGCAGGGTGAAACTAACTCTCAATCTCTTAGATCTGTAAATCTGGACAAAGCTATATATAAGGGGTGGACAAAGGCTCAAAAATAGGGCCAATATTTAAATACTGACTTAAAAAATAAAGAAATGGTGAAGATAGGACCGTGATGAAATGTGGAGCAAGCAGAGGGAAGAGCACAGAGAAATCTTTCAGAAACTGTGTGACATTTACTATTGACTGTATGAAATACATATGGTGTATAACTGAACCTGTGGCAGCAGGTGTTAATGCATTGTTGGTGGAGGTAGATGGTACTGGGTTTGAATACAACTGTAGGTAGCACTTTTACAAGTGTCTATGATACTTTTAACTCTTTCACCCCAGTGTACCTCAGGAAGTTTGCACTGTAACTTCCAATAGGTGAAGCCTAAGCCTTTTGACAGAATCAAATTATGTCCTCACATTTCAAACAAATGTTCATATCTCTAGAACCACAGAGGTTATGAAAGAAGTATAAATGGCAAACCCTTCAGCACAAACTATTTTTATAATGGTAGTATTCTTTAGGTTCTGGGTCTTCAACTGAATTTTATAAGTCACAGTAAACACAGTAACTATTATGTAAACAACATACAATATCTCAGCAACCATTCAAGTTACACACATACTGTCGGCAGCATTTTGTTCATCTAGCCAAGAGCTTTCGTATGAGGCTAAGGAGTTCTGTCTGTGTTGCTTGGCTTTTCAGATATTTAGAAAAATGTGAACATTATATCCATATAAAATAATATCATAAAAACATTTAATATCTCTTTACCCACTACACAGAAGTCAAATGTTAATGCAGTTGAGTTTGCCATTGTGTAAACTTTAAGAGGAAATATTTTAAAACCTTGTACACAGCATGAATTTGGAATTACTGATGCAAATATGAACATTTGACACCTGGAGGCGTCAGTATGAGTTAACTGCAGATGCACCTGGAGGCATCATTTGGATGTAATGAGTTAAGTACATTTACATATATTGCTGTCTTTACCATTGCTGCACATTGGTGCATGATGTGCACCATCTTGCATTCTAAGAAAAGAAATGGGGGAGATAGGAAAGTGGTGAAATGGGGGGCAAGCGGGGGGGGGGAACAAAGTGAAAGCAGGGTAGGAATGAACCATAGCTATCCATTTCTTCAACAGCACAAAATGATTTATGTGCAAACTATTACCTGAATTTACATTGTCACCTCTGGAGAGAGGGGTGACCAAAACACAATCATGTTGTATAGCCAATTGGACCAAATCAAGTGTGTCACGAAGACAAATGTGCAAAATGGAGAGGTATGTATGGTATGAGTATTTTTTTGTGGGACAGGTGTCCATTTATTTATTTATTTTTTTGAGAGAGAAAGAGAACGAGAGAGAGAGAGAATGAGAGAGGAATGTTGAAGAAGAGATATAAGTACGTCTGGGTCAGGTAAGTTGGGTAGGTGAAGAAGCAGACTGACAGGATATACAAGACAAGACACAGGGATGGCGAAGGACACAGGAGGTGGGTGGACACCATGGTTGGGGTGAGGGACTGGACATTGAGGAACCATGGATGCCAAGTTGGGTGACAGTGAGAACCAAGTCCTTACCCACTGAACTGTCATCACTGCCACCTCACTGCGCCAATGGCTGCAGTGCCCAACATCTGCATTTCCTCCTGGTATTTTGTACAAGGGCAAGCACTCCATCTGGCAAAGGAGTGCACCAACAGTGCGGTTAACAATCCTATGCAAAAACCCTGACAGTTCTTCATGGGTGATAAATTCACCACTTCCACCACTGCTCCCAGAGTGAACCACTGGCCTATCCTGCTGGACAGAACTAATGGATGACCCAAGAAGTGTAGGGGCGCTGGAAGGGGTGCTGCAAGGGCACCAGAACCATTGAGTGAGGGGGAGGGAGCACCTCCCCAATTTTACTTGTCTTGTCTAGCCTCCGAGGCAGGAAAAAAACCCTCTATGGTGGCATCTTTAAGGACCGGAGGATACATGCATGCATTGCAGATTTACGCCAAACACACAGGTGCAAAATTTTAAACTTCCTGCCTACCTATTACCCATAGACACATGTGTGTTGTGGATTTATGCCAAACACACTGGCGTGAAATTTTAAACTTCCTGCCTACCTCACCTGTTGCCCATACAGCTACTGTGTTTCAGGTAAGGAAATTCTATGCTGCTGCTGGGGGGATTGTCTGATCTATGCTGCTGCAGAGATTGTGGGGATTGTCTGATCTATGCTGCTGATGGGGAAATTGTCCGATCTATGCTGCTGCTGGGGGGATTGTGTATTGTGTTTTCTATGCTGCTGGGGGAATTTGATATATACTGCTGCTGGGGGAGATTGTGTTTTCTGACATATGCTGCAGGGGGGATTGTGTTTTTTGATATATGCTGCTGCTGGGAGGGATTGTGTTTTCTGACATGCTGCTGCTGGGGGGGATTGTGTTTTCTGACATATGCTGCTGCTGGGGGGACTGTGTTTTCAAACATATGCTGCTGCTGGGGGTAGTGTGCTTTCTGACATATGCTGCTGCTTGGGGGAGTGTGCTTTCTAACATATGCTGCTGCTGGGGGGAGTGTGCTTTCTGACATATGCTGCTGCTGGGGAGAGTGTGCTTTCTGACATATGCTGCTGCTGGGGGGAGTGTGCTTTCTGACATATGCTGCTGCTTGGGGGAGTGTGCTTTCTGACATATGCTGCTGCTTGGGGGAGTGTGCTTTCTGACAAATGCTGCTGCTGGGGGGAGTGTGCTTTCTGACATATGCTGCTGCTGTGGGGAGTGTACTTTCTGAAATATGCTGCTGGGGGAATGTGCTTTCTGACATATGCTGCTGCTGGGGGGAGTGTGCTTTCTGACATATGCTGCTGCTGGGGGGAGTGTGTGTGTGTGTGTGTGTGTGTGCGTGTGTGCGTGTGTGCGTGTGTGTGTGTGTGTGTGTGTGTGTGTGTGTGTGTATGTGAAAATGCCCCAGTTAGGTATACCTGGTGGTTAGTGTTACTCAGGCTCAAAACCAGTACCTTCGGTACAAGAGCCTGAATTCTCTACCCATACCTCCACTTGTGAGTCAAGTAGTTAAGTGAGGGTTTTACAAGGAGCTGAGAGCTTCAGGGAAAGATAAGTTTAGTGCTGCTTATGCCAAGTCTGCTTGCATTGTTACTAGCACAGCAGGTAGTATGCTTGCTTTTGATGCAGAAGGCTGTGGGTTCTACTCCCACAGTATGCAGATGGATTGCTGATACTGTACTGTGTTATACTTTACTAGCTTATCATTTTTTAATGTAACATAGGCAATTTATTCTTCACTGACAACAGACACTTTATTTGTAGATGAAACAATGAAATAATAAAGTTGTTTGCTAACAGCAACCTCTTCATTAGTTACAGATCACTTTAATGTGAAATTATTTAGATGACTTTACTTCTGCTATGATTTTGCATATCTACTTATATTGGTGGATTGTAATGACAGAAGTTTGAGTGACCTTTTATGGTTGAAATTTTCTGAAATTGGTAGTTTTGTCATTATTAGTTCATACATTTTGTTTCATTGTTTACTAGAAGACTGTTCAAAACTACAAATTTAAAACACATTCTAACAAGTGGTGCTGCATTATACATGGAATATAATTTAACACAATCAGGAAGGTGAATCAAAGAACGCATACATGTATGCATGGCCCTAAACATGTATAAGGAGCCTATGGTTTGAAAACAACCCAGAGGTAAGCTTAGTCCTCCACTGGCCAGATACAAAATTAATATGGGTTTTCATGTCCTTTCAATGAATATGAGTTTCAAAGGCAGAGAAGTTTACTGCTCATACTAAGTCTGTTTTCATTGCGAGACTGTATTGTTTGTTTAGCAACTGGCTCAGTGTTTGTGCTATTTTATTTCAATTTCTGTACTCTTTGCAGAAGTAAATAAGAAAATAGTATGCATGCTGACAGGTTTGAACAGTGTTTATGGTAATTGAGGAGAAATAGCCAAGTAATGGAACACTGGAGCGGCAAGGGGTTACAGACTATCCATTCAAGTAAAACAAAGCTTATCCCTACCCATATTCAAATGCAACTTGGATCTATGGATGGGTAATAGAAAATGTACTCCAGGATTGCTCCTCATGCCACTAATGGATAGAGGCAGCTCCTAAATGCTGCATCCCTTACATGGCTCCCCTCAAATTATCTATGGTATGATCAGTTATTCTCACTAGGGCTAAATGCACAATTATCAACCATGGGATAGGTATGGCTAATCAGGAAATGTTAATTCAAGTACCAAAAGGGAAATTGGCTAAGCTTAAAATGCCCTCTAAGTGAATCTATGTTGTGGTAGTAAACAGATTTTAAAAAATTGCCCTTTTTAGATCACTAAGGGCCACTTTCACCCTCTGCCCCCCCCACCAGTCTTCAACAGCTTCCGGCACCTATGGGGTGCTGCCAGGTTGTGTCCCAGATGTGTTGGGCAGTGGTGCTGTAGCCGGTGGAGTGGGGGCAGGAGGATCCTGTGGGACAGGTCTACCTGGCTGTGCTATGGGGAAAACAAAAATAAAGTAAAAAGAAAAAAAATTAGGGAAAAAAAAAACAATAAAAAAAATAAAAGAGAACATAATGGTTGGGGTGAGACAAAAAAAGAGGGATAACATTATTAACTTCATAGACGACATACAAACCATTGATACAATTATTTGACTCTATTCTGTTACCTTTACTTTTAAGACTACAAACTCCTTATTACTTTTAAGACTATCCAATTCATAACAGATGCACACTATAGTACAGATTGCAACAAGCAACCCTTGATGTGTGCATATATTGCACATATATTGTGCATATGCTTGTCCACATTATAATGATTACAGTTTACAGCAGGCCATTAGGGCCACTGGTATAAAGGTCTGAAGCTACATTGCAATAATGATGAAAACTGAACAGTATTGTATATTTGGGAATTGTGTTTTTGAAACCACAACCTCTGACTACTATCTAATACTGTACTGTTATTTTGTCCTACAGACTAATACATGCAGTTTCCTTTTACAGTTGAGAGATGCATGCTCACTGTTATTTGAGAATATGGAACTGTTGCTTTGTGCTACAGAGTAAGGCATGCATACTTTCTTTTACAGTTGAGTTATGCATGCTCAATTTGATACAAATGTATTAAATACCAAATAAGCTGTCTTTAGTTTTTAATGCTGCAGTAACACTACTGTTCTGATGCATACATACCACATGCTTTTTACTTCCTTGCCAATCCTGCAGCATGAGTCCTCACATTCAAAGCTCTTTCCATGGCAGCTGTGGAAAAAACACAATACGATTATGAATACCAGTCTTGACTATATTCAGCTTTTAACTCTTACAAGTAGTTACTGTAAGTGATACTTACACATCTGTGGGGTGTCCCTGGTCCTACATTCCCCAATCCATTGGTCGAGGGTATCCCTCTTCCTCCTCCTGAGGTTGTCAAAATGGTGTTGACATTGCTCACCAGTGCTGGGGATACCTATAGCACTCATCACAGCCCTGGCGACACTATCCCATGGTTCAGATTTGTATTCTGAGCTTGAATAGTCCCTTTGCAGTAACTGGGACCCATAATGCTTAACTAAGAGTCCAAGAAACACTTTGGACTCCCAGACACCCTACTCCCTCTGAGCTCGGAAGCGTGCTCTCTCAAAACAGACAGCAGCCATGACTACCAGAGATCAAGCCCAATCTAGAATGAGGTTTTACCACCAATTGCATTTTATATCCTGATGTTTTGCTGCCAATTCCAGTTATTGTGCACTTACTGGGTAAGCGCACAGTGTTTGAAAATGTAGCATGATACTTACCATCTCACAACACGGCACTCAGGTTCTCCGTTTCCAGTGTTTGCACTATGTGGCGCATAGTGAAAACTGTGGCCAAAAAAATTTAAATGAAGAAAACTAAAGAAAAGGAAAAGCAAATGCTATGCTGTCATACAATTCTTGGGCAGAATCCGTGCTATCTGTATCATAGCTGTCAACCTTCCATCTCCAGATGAAGAACCCTTGCCCTCATAATGTGGAACAAATGGGCAAAATGTGGAAAACATACTAATGGCTTACTAAAATCTGAAACTAGGAAGGATATATGATGGTTAAAATGTGCTAGTTTTACTTACATAAAAGATCTTGTAATGAATTAATGTGATTAATTTCTATTTACCATGTATATCAGTGAGAAACTTCATAACACTGATATTTCAGCATGGAACTTCTTGCACCATGAACTTTTTAAGACCCCAAATAAGGTACATTCCTTATAATGAGGTACAGATGAGAGGTATATGTATAGTTCTGGTGATCATTGTGGCATTTCACACAAATTCACGCAGCTTAGCTGCTTGGACGTGCACAGAATTGCTATCAGTGTTTGCTTGCTAGCTTTTTATGGCCATCAACCTTACACAGAAATACTATCCACATTCACCTAAGAGGTTCCACAGCCAGCAACACTGTTGCAAGCCATGAAGCCTTGCTTAGGTGTGCCACACCTCATTAATATGCATTTCTTGATGCTGCATAATGAAGAACATTTCATCTGCGATAACACTCTGTGTAGGCTCTGTACAAAGCCTACACAGAATTTATTGGATCCTGGGGCATGTGAATTTCATAACATTAAACTGAATCCTAAATTTCCACAACCCAAAGGGAAGTTAAACTTCATGATACAAAAAGTAAAGCACGTACTAAAGAAACGTGATGCAGCAGGCCAGCTGAACATTCATTTAGCACATACAAGCAGTGGGTTGTCTCCTTCACAATTACTAGTAAGAAGACAGGCTCAAAGAGTCCAGTGTCATTTTCCCTGTTAGATAAAAACAGCAGATTACAAGCCACAGAACTACTGAAGAAAAGGCAATTGTAACAGAACCAGTCTTATGACAAAGTGGCTAGAAACCTATTAATACTGAAGGAAGGAGACAAAGAGTGATAGTGCATCAACATTTTGTTCATAATTTGAAGAAAAGTAACTGTCATCAGAGCCAGAGATCTTACATAGTACAGGGAGATTATTTACATTGCTATGTGGGCAATCAAATACATTTACTAAAGACTCACTACCCTTCTATGTACATATTATCGTCTCTATGCAAATTAACATTTTAGAGAATCTCCATTATTTATCTTCTTTCCTAACAATTTTTGTTTGTTTCTACATTTGTTGCTTTATAATGAACACATTGCCTGCTAACTTGTCCTTTGTCAGAGATTATTATACCTCTGTCTATACTGCATCTGTACTTCCTCAATGCTACCCCTTCATTTTAAAGTTCCTGCCAAAATTATAGTAGCTTTTTTTCAACACTGAGTTTTGTACTGTCACTTCCCTTTATATTAATATTTACTGTACCTGGGATGGCAGTTTTGTATTTTATCTCCACACCATTCATTTACTCATCTTAGTTATTTCCTAATGATTTTCTGAGGCAAGCACCCATTTTTCCAAAGACAGCCTGCTTAAAGTCCAGCTTTGTTACTCCCATATACTTTGACTCTCTGGCTACATTTGATGTCAGACACTTTTTTTGTGGCCATTTCCTGTAACCTTCTTGATAACATTTCTGTGTGCAGATACTCTTTCTATATGTTCTTTATTTCATTTGTTAACTGAGTAAACTCACTAGTTAAATTCTCTTTTCAGGGCTTCTGTATTATTAAGCTAATTACTCAGAGTTACTCAATTGGCAATCGTAGACTGTGGGAATCAAACCCTGGGCAACTTAATGAAGCTTGATACCACTTCATAGCCTTAATCCTACGTACTAAACTGCCTGACAAGTTTTTCTATTCTGATTGGGACCTGAATGAGAATTCTTTCTGAGTACAACCAATATCCAAACTAGGCTTTATTTTGCTAACATTTCATCTTGTATATCTCTCCAAAGATCTTCTGCATTTCCTTCTTGTATTTTGTTAAGCCTGTTGCTTAGATTAAACACAGAGTTTCGATTCTACTAAAAGCATATGCAAGCAGTGCTTGTCAGAATCCACCCCCAAATATAATGGAAACCTGTTTTTGAGTTCCAGTCTTCAAATTAACAAGAACCAACTGGAGACTGGAGGGGATATGGAAAAATGGATTTGTACTGTTGCTGACAGGATTAGAGGGAGTCCAAGGAATAAAGGGTTGTAAAATGTGACTGATATGGACCTAGATGTACCTGGCAGAAGGTAATGATGGTTTCACTTGTGCCATCTGGTT
>NC_056729.1:1229759758-1229772546 GCF_019279795.1 Protopterus annectens | reverse complement strand
CACTTAATGAGAATACCACCCAAAAGAAAGAAAGAGTAGCTTCTCCTCAGTGGAGCAGCTTTAGTCATTTGCTACACAGGGCACACTAAATGCTTTGTTCACAAACTCCCAGATTAGTAAAATAATTTTGCATTTAGCTATGCCTATTTGAGCAGCCTTGGAAATGGAGTTTTACTTGAGCTAATGCTCAGCATTTCCCATACTGCATTAGTCCTGGACAGTAAATTACTTTTGTAAATCATATGTGCACCAGTTTAGCTAAATGTGACTAAGGAATTGAGATTTTTAGTTACAAAGCTATTAGTATGTGGCCACAAACAAGCCCTCTAATTTTATGATAGCTTTTATAGCTCCTGTATCCTCAATATAGTGTTTGTTTTTTTTTAATTTTCTTTGGTTTGGTTTTGTTTGGTTCTGGCATCCTATGGACCTTATCACTTCTGCCCCAAAAGGTACTATGCTTTTTTAGTTCACCCTCCTCCCCTTGATTACTTTTGAGGAATTATTTTAACAGATGATATATGCCATGAACCGATGTGGCTTTTTTCCTCCTTATTTTAGTGGCAGCATGCAGTGGTATCATGTTGATGTGTATGTTTCCATGTGCACCTGCCTAATTTACCTTTTCACTGTCCTCGGCCCTTAATCACATATCATGAAAGTTATTCTGCCTTCTTGCAGGATATTGTAATTCTATGGATTAACTCGCCCTCCAGAAGTGGAGAGAAAACTCATTCAGTCTACACCTTGCTGGTCTTACAGCTGTTGGAGTTTGATCCTGATTCTGATTTGTTTGGCACCATGGCTGAATATATTTCCCTTGTGCCTACTGGGCAATTCAACTGGTGCAGTGTTTTTAAAAACCAGGATATAATTTATATGTAAATAACGCCATGCAAGCTACATTCCAGCTCTACATTAATTGGTTTCCAACAGTACATAGAAATATTAAGAGCAGTGCACGACTAGGAATCATATTCATCACTGCTCATCATTTATAAGCTTCTAGTGGCTGTTCTATTGTATGTGGCAGGGTCTCATTATTTTGTTAATCATCTTCCACTTTTAGTGTGGATTCTTGTAGCATGCTTTTCTGTGGACACTAACTCAGCTGTTTGACATCAAATTGATCAATTATTTTATTATTAAATGGGCAGAAAATGCACTAAGATGAGTCTCACTTTGAAGTGTGCCATGGAAGGACAATGTTATCAGATGTGCTTGTGTTCAAAGAGTGGGCTGGATTCCAAAAGCACTGGGGCATTGGGCATGGGACATGGGACAGTCTGCTGTAAGGCTTATACTGAGAAAGACTTGCGGTATTGAGTTGTGAACAGTGCCATATAGAAATACAGAATGGAAAATTATGATGATGAGCAGAGTTGTTGTTTGTCATTCGGCTTTTTCCCAGTAAGGGATCCCCACAGCGGAACTGCAGTCCGCTAATGATTGGCAGTAGGTTTTTATGAAATGCCAAGGTGCCAGCTTGATGCCCAACCTTCAACAAAGGCACGCCCATTTACGCACGCATGTCTTTCGAACGCTACCCAACTGCGGGGATGATGAGCAGAGTAATGTAGGTAAAACAGAAGGAGTATTGCATAACAAAGAAAGCTCATAGAACTGAAATATCTTTTAAGTTATAGCACCAGGGAATACAGCACATTACATCATCAGAACTGTATACACCTACGTAAGTAGAAAAATCTGTAAAGTGAGCATGTATAAGCATTAATGCTGTGTTCTGCCCAGCAAGTTAGAAAACGTTATATTACATGACTTTCCATGGCCACACAACACCTGCATCGTCATAAAGTAAGTATCTAAAAAATTGTGTTGGGCCATTTACATTCTGTGGGAATCACAATGTATATGTAATGCAGGTACCTCAAGGAACACAGATGAGAGGAGAGCAGAAATACACACAAGAGGATAAGTGGAATAAGAGGGGATGTGGAAAAGTGGGACAAGAATATTGGGTCTTTTTTTTATTTGTGAGGTAAAGCCCTTTATAGTTTTAAAAGAGCAGGGTGGGATGTGATATTTATAAATAGTAGTCTGGAAAATGTAAAAACATGGAAGGAAAGGCAGAAGAGGTGCATGTACTTATTTCCACATTTATGACTGAAGAGTTAATGTATGATAGTCTGTGTAACTCTTGAATATTTTGTGTCTGATCCACAGCCCTCCACTATCCTCGATGGATGAGATGGGACCTGCATACCCATGCCAAGACATCACATACCAGTACTTCTGTCATGTGCTTTTCAGATATCAACTATCATTTGCAACACATCAATGATACACATTGTGTATCTTTGATAGGACTTTTGCAGACAAAAGTGCGTTTAAGCGTTTGGGCCCTTGAGCCCATCAGCACATGTATTGTAATCTGTCAGTCTACATTTTATGAATTGTAAAGTAGATGAGGTTTAAATATGTTGAGTTTGACTCATTGATGCTGAACTCCCTGATTGCTGTTCACCCTAGGAAGTCACTGTTGATATAGTTTCTATTTGGTCACCGCCATCCCTGCAGTTTTCTCTTTTCTCTACAGCTGTGCAACCTTGGAGTTAGCATATATTAGTATGGAGGTTGAGAGGTGACACTCCATATGGGGAGTGCAGGAAAGCTTGTCCTTGTGCAAAAAAGCCTTTTATTATGAGATTCATCAAGTGCTTTGTTTGCTATGTTTCATCTGGTTGAAGTTTGAAGGAATTTAAACTGTAGGGAAGTATTTAGGTTTTCCTGGGACTGTAAAGGCATGTTCAAGTTCAAGTTTATTATAATGCTTATGTCCTAAGCACTTTACATCAAACCATCTCTGAAAAAAACAAAATTATAGTTAAAGCCAAGAAAAATAACTAAAAAATATGCAGTGATTTGCAAACAACATATCTTGTTTAGTGAAAACAGTTAAGACCATGATTCAGCAATATAACATTGTTACATAAATAATAATGCAATATAGTAAATGGGAAGTAACATCTAGGTCCAAACACAAGATTAGTACAATGTCCCAGCTGGTAAAACTTCCACAGAAGTGGACAGCAAATTTTTGCGGATGAACCTTAAACCAAGAAAACAGCAGAGTAAATCTTGTTGAATATTGAATAAAATTAGCTGCCACAAATTATACTTAGAAAGGGACAAAAAAAAAAAAACACCAGCTCAGATTTTCAAGCTAGTCTTAGTATCTTACTTTAGTCATAATAAAGTAAAACATACACCAAGAGTGGAGTGACAAAAATCTCTCCATTCATCCTTGCCCCAAATGTATGAGCCTTTCATCCATCCATCGATCTGTTTCTGAAACTGTTAATCCCAAAGACCACTGCAACTCAGGCTAAATCACCAGCCACTACCATGACTCTCAATGTCATCCTTCCTTTCACCTTCATTTAAACATTCTGTTTTGGAACAAAAAAACAACAACACAACATCTGTGACCAGCCACAGCCCAATATGATAATCCAAACTGACAATAACAACAGACTTTGAAGCAAATCCCTCAATCAAGAAAATGAAGGATGCTCTACAGTCTGACAGCCACCTGCCACCATTGTGGAGACCATCACTACTACACTACCCTGTCCAAGAGGTGTCCACCATCCAGGATGCCAGCATAGTCAGAGATATGCTATCATCCATCATCATGTGATTTCCTTTTATACAAGCCTGTCTCCATACAGGTCTATGAGCTATACCATTCCAAATCTGTATTACAACCTCCAGAGATGTAGTGGGTATAATGTTTACATGCCTCCACTCCATACATCCTTCTGTACCTCAGCTGCAGTATTTCCAACATTAAATGTATTTTCCTTGTGTGAAGATATATGTAAATATTACATACATAAACTATTGTGTTCATGGCTATCAGTTACATCCATCGCATGGATGCATAAAACTGACAACATACTTCATTCCCTAACTCTTCCCCTCTGTATGCCTGAAGAAAGCAGACACCAGTGTACAAACCATAATGCAAATTATGTATCAGTGGGCATGTATGCTGTAATTAACACCTTGTATGTTGTCTATATGGTCTCCATCTACTGTTACCTCGAAACACCCCATACCTGTTTTCCTCCCAGGTACTTTTTTTTGCAGATTGTTTAATCTGACCTTCCTACATAACTATTTTGTCTTTCAAGTCTTGAGTATCTCCATGCTGATCCATGCCCAGACTTACTATCACAGTTGTTTATTTTTTCTAAAATCATTTGTGACGGACTGTCAAAGGATAGCACAGAACATATTCATCAAAATGCACAACACTGGCCATTTCTCTGTGTACATTTCCCTCTACATCACTGTATATCACAAGCCGCTATTTGCATTGTTACCCTACAGTGTCTCAGCATGGCATGCGTTCTACATTATAGCATGCTTCATATCAAAATAATATAGAGGAACATTTTTGTATATCCTAGCATTAACTTAATAAACTTATCATAATCCCACCCCTTGGATTCCACCTGTGTTCCTGCTTGACAGTGGCATCGGGTGCTGACTTGTTGAAACATGGGCTAAATTCTTGGTTAGGCTTGTAAAGACCTCAGGGCCAATAGCCAAGTAACTTCCTATGATCCTATGATCACCCCATTATCCAGAATGTAGTGGAGACTAACACGGGAGACATGACTAAAACCCTGAGACAGGTACACTCTTCTTTATGCATATCAGGTTAAAAGGAAAATGTGGACCTGGCTTATGGGACTACTGTTTCCATGTAACCATGTGTCCCACCTATAGTGAGTGGGCAGTCAACAATAGTGGAACAAGCAGAGGACTTTGAAACCCATGATGACTATGAGATGCTTCTTTCCCTGTATGCATGCAAGTGCAGTCCAGTGAGCACCTGTCCAGACTGTTCACTAGATCTTACGTAAACTTAATTGGGGCCGTATATGGTGCTTCCTGCCTTTTGTAGCCATGCACAGTGGAGCTAAAGGATACCATGTTATGTTTATGGCTGTGCTGCAGCACATTGTATCAAACAATATACAAGCCATTATGCCTAAACAGCTTCAGATCATGACCTATGCGCTGTTGGTGATTTGTTTCAAGCTCACTCTGTCAAGCACCCACATGACCTAGTGACATTTGGTCAAGTCCAGGGGATTCCTAGACCTACTTCTGTTGTTGTGTAGTTGATAATGGACCTTCTCATGGTCTCTGATGTAAGCAGTGCTGTGCAAATGCCATACACACCATGCTATGGATCATCACAGGTTCTAGATCACACGCTTCCTCCCTGCACTCACAACCACTGTGTCCTAGGTTAGTCAAATCTGTATTGCAGGAGCACATAGCAGTGGAAATGTTGTGCCTGTTATTGATAATGATGCACTAACCCACAGGACTTCTACAGCAACACATGCTGGCAACTGCACGATTGTAGACATCTTTCACCAGTCACTACCATGACTCTCAATCCCTAGGTCATGCCTGCCCTTTTATCCTACTGTGTATTCACCTGGCATTATCCTAACTCCATACTTGCATAAATGATAATGGCTATGTCATATATGACCATAGTATTCTGGTAAAAAGTATGGGTTATGTTGGAGACCATAGGTATGCAGGGCAAGCAACACATGTCAGCATGGCCTGTGTTTGTCATGGCAGCAGTCACAAAGTGAGCAGTATATTTGTCTGTATGTCAGTGTGTATTGAATGTCATGTATACAGTTATCAGATTATCACAGGTGCATGACCTTATCTTACATGTTAGTTTCCCACACACCACTGATCACTCTTCTCTTCTCTTGTCTTGTCTTCTCTTCTTTCCCAGCATCATCATCTCCAATGTCCTGTGTATCTTGTTAGTCAGGTGTCTGGAATTGTGGTGGTAGGTCTTCAAGTTCTAGATCGGGAAACCATTGTGCTTAAGAGTCATCAGATTGTGTAGCACTACATACACCATAACTGCAATAGATATTTTCTTAAACGTATACTGTAGGGCATCCCAGATGTATCCAGACATTTAATTTGGGATTTAAATAACCCAAACACACATTGAGTTGCACTTCTGCTCAGTGTTAGTACTTTATCATAAGCCTTTTCTGCAAGTGATTGAGGATTGTGTGTAGGAGCTTTTATCCCTTGCTGCAGGAGGTACCCACTGTCTTCTGCAACACAACAAACAAAACATAAAATATGCATCAGTATTCATATTCATATGCCAGTATGGAACACTCAAAGACACACACACACACACACACACACACACACACACACACACACACACACACACACACACACACACACACACACACACACACACACACACACAAATACATTTCATACTGCACATGTATTTGGCATGCCTGCTCAAAAGATGCACCTCTGGTACATATCCATTGAAGGATCTCTGCTTCAAAGCACAGATCTGCCATTAAAATGATTCTTGGCAACTACTAGACTGTGCTCCTGAGATCTCTGTGCTTGTTCCATCAGTTGTCAAGTAAGTGAATGCTATCTACTCTGGTTGCTAGACATTTTACCATCTTCTCAAGAGGGGCCTTAGTGGCTTTATGTGGGCAGTTGATATCACCTTAGGTTAAGGTGAGTGGTTTCAAAGAACTGTTTCATGGCCGTATAACATTTGACTGCTGTTCTTAGGAACATTATAATTCCTAGCCTCATGGCAGATGCCTGCAAAGTATTTACCCAAGATTTGGAACGCTACAGTTTGTGACATTCCATCTGTACCCCTCATGTGACAATGGTATGTGTCAAATGCAAGTATGCCGTAAGTTCATGAAGGAGGCTTGTGCATATGTTACAAGCAGGAAGCATGCTTATTCAGATGTTTGTTACGCAGTAAAGTTTCCAGACAAGTACTAGCACTGCTGATATCTTCTCACTAGTCTGATTTATACTCAAATATAGCAGGATAGCTTTCTCTGCTCAGTCAAGATGTTCTTCGTGTTTCACTGTTGCAGTCATTACATTTGGGTAATCTGCTGGCAGGTTGCCCTCAGTCGGCCTGATTAACAAAGTCTTGGGTCCTGCGTCAGTTGCTGTCCCTTCTTCCATGACGTCAGGTCGTCAGGGGTATGAAACATGCAGCCGACACCATTATATCAGTCTTTCTTGCTGCGCGGTGCCCGAAGCAGAAGCAGTTCGCAAGTGCCGGTCGGCCGACTCCTAAAATTTTCATTTTCGAGTTTCAGAACCGAAGTCTTCAACTAAAAGCTAAGTACCCTATTGGGGAAACTTTTTCTTGCTCCTTACCGATGTCAGTAAAAGTTAATAATTGTAGTACTTGTGGGAAGCAAATATCTCATAAGGATTTCCATGTGTACTGTATTCCTTGCCTAGGCCCTGACCACGATGTACCTTGCTGTTGGTTTTGTGCTTTATTTAATCAGCGTACTATTCGATGTCAGTACATTTTTGCTTCTAAATATTTTGGTTCTTGGTTTAATTATCCAGAAATGTCATCGGTTAGCCATCTGACTACTGGAATACCGAAAAAAACGCAAAGAAAAAGACAGAGACAGGCCGTTGAGGTCCAAAACTGCTGATGACGCTTCTCCTAAGCCAGTCGCCAGTTCGCCGGTACTCAGTGAGGCACTTTCGCAGCCCCTAATACCCACTACGTCTGAATTGCAGGCCTCTACTGAGACCCATTCGGAGTCCGGTATGCCGCGAGAAGCTTCACCTATGGAACCTGTGGATGTCTCTACCTTGGATGGGTCCGGAGCTGCTGTGCAGGCACAGGCTTCTGAGGGTGTATTCAGGCCTACAGATTTGTATATTAAACCAACACCACCTTCAATATTAAGGCCAAAATCTCGATCTATGTCTAAAAAACTGACGTCCAGGCCACATGTTCAGGCCCCTATGCCTAAAAAACAAATTATCAAAATGGCTGAAGATTGAATTACTCTTATCAGGGGTAGTCAACCCCCCCCCCCTTCTAAGAGGCCCAGGGCTGAACTTGACTATGAATCTTCTGAAAAGGACTCTGTTTTTTTGACTCTTCCAATGAACAGGATTTGTCCATACCTACTTATGAGGACTCTGATGCAGAGGATTTCATTCCTTCTGCTTCTTCCCCTGAGGATTTTTCTTTTGGGGAAACTTTACATACCTTAAGGGAGCATTTCCACTGGGAAAGTCAGGATTTTTCTGAATTCAAAAAGAGGCTTAGGGATTTTCTTCTTCTTCCTCAGCATAGGCCTTTGGCTATACCTCCTGTACTAGACATTGTTGATGATGTGTTTTCAGAATCCGGTATGGCCCCTGATTCCCTGCCTCAGGCCCCTTGTAAGCCAGACAGATACTACAGGGTTCCTGACTCCCACAAATTCCTTTTCAAAAATCCTGTTGCGGACCCCGAAACCATTTCTCAGGGGCCCAAGGGCATTAAGGCATCTACTGCTAAAAATTCTACCCCTTCTGATAGAGACTCCAGGGCGCTGGATAGAAGGGGTAAAAAGGTTTATACTTCTGCAACCCTGGCAATCAGGGCTTTAAACTGCCAATTCCATATGCTAAAATATCAACAGCATATCATGGGTCTGCTTAAACAGAAAATGATGTTGATTTCTGACTGTGTTGAAAATAAGGATTTACAGGATTTATTGCATTCAGCTGAACAAGTTGGAAAACATACTTTGCAATGTGGTTTTGATTATTTGGAGGCCTCTTGCAGGGCTGCTGTTACTGGGTCTGTGCTTAGACGGCATGCTTGGCTTAAGGAGCAATCTCTGCCTGATCATGTCAAAGCAAAATTGTTGGATGCTCCTTTGCAGCAGGACCGTCTGTTTGGCAATAAGGCTGAAGAAGTTCTAAAAAAGATGGAAGATAAAGCTAAATCTATGCAAATTGTGAAAGATTTCTTACAAGTACAACCTCCAAGATTTAGTAGGCACTGGCCTACTAAGAACTGGTCCTTTCTAGTTCCTTCCAGAGCCACTCAAGCCAAACCCAGACATTCCAAAAGTACCAAGTTTCAGTCCCAAGGGACTTTCAGAACTAAGCAATGGGGTGCCTCTGCTTCCAAATCTGGAAATAACAAGACACCACCCTATGGTAAACAGTCTCAATGACTTTCCTTTAAAATTACCAAGCACTTACATCTTAGCCACCCCTTTGGGGGGAAAACTGGATCTTCATGCAAAAAACTGGCAACTTATAACCCAGGACAAATGAGTTTTAAATGTAGTGTCCCAGGGATACAGATTTCATTTCCACACGTTGCCAACTCCAAACGGATGGCCAGACCTGCCCCCAAATCAGTGGGCAGAGGCTCAGAAACAAGTACTTTCCCTCCTAAACATGGGGGCTATTCAGCTAGTACCAGAAGATGAAAAGGGACAAGGTTTCTATTCCAGATTTTTCCTGATACCCAGAAAAGACAAATCATGGCGTCCAATTCTGGACCTGTCTACTCTAAACACCTTTCTGGACATTCCAAAATTCAAGATGCAGACTCTTCACCAGTTACTTCCTATGCTATGCAAAGGATGCCTGGTTGGCAACTCTAGATTTAAAAGAGGCTTACCTGCATATCCCAGTCAGGGAATTTTGCAGAAGATACTTCCGCTTCAAAGCAGGCTACTTGCATTATCAGTTCTCTGCACTGCCCTTTGTCTTATCTATTGCACCCAGGGTATTTACAAAGTGCCTGGCTCCAGTAATTGCATTTTGCAGGCAAAGAAATATTCAAATATATCCATACCTGGATGATTGTCTAATTCAGGCAGAAAACAAGGCCATTCTTCTAAAACATCTGATGTTTGTAAAAAGGGTTCTAACTTGTCTAGGGTACACTATAAACAAAAAGAAATCACAACTGGTACCCTCTCAAAAAATTACATTCCTGGGTGCAAGCTTGAATACAACTGCCCAGATGGCTTTCCTTATTCCAGAAAAGCAAATTCATTTGGTGACTTACTTCAAACAGGTGGTCAGAAAAACCCTGCTATCTGCAAGACAAATACTGCAAGCCTTGGGGTTCATGGCCTCCTGCATTCTTATAATTCCATATGCAAGACTGCATATAAGGAAACTTCAGTGGTACTTAAAAAGTTTATGGAGTCAACATTGTCACAGCCTGGAAACAATGATTCCTATCATACCTTGCCTGCAACTAGAGTTCCTATGGTGGGTAGAGACCTGCCACCAAAACAAGGGACTGCCATTCGCACCACCCCCTGCCGCCTAAACCCTAACTACAGATGCATCAGACTATGCATGGGGGGCTCATCTGGCAGGGGAGGGCGAATGGAGCCCAAATCAAATGCGCCTTCATATCAATCAAAAAGAAATGCTAGCTGTACAGAATGCACTGACAGCCTTCAAGGACTACCTTCATCCAGGACAACTAATGGTAAAGACGGACGACACCACAGTTATGTGGTACATAAACGAGCAGGGGGGCACACATTCCTACCCCCTCTGCAGACTAGCCATGGCATTGTGGAACACGGCCTTGAGCTATCAAGTACAACTACAAGCTCAATTCCTGCCAGGAAAGTTGAATATTTTGGCAGACGAACTAAGCAGAAATCTTATGGACCCACACGAATGGAAACTGGAACCACAGATTTTCAACATGTTGACATGCAAATGGGGAAGCCCAGACATAGATCTTTTTGCCTCACCCCAGAACTACTAGTTGGACAAGTTTTGCACAAGAACTCCTCACAAAAAAGCCTGGAAAGTGGATGCTCTGTCCTTCAGCTGGGAAAACCTATCAGTCTATGCCTTTCCCCCTCTGCCTCTGCTCTCCAAAGTTCTACTAAAAGTCACACAGAACAAACCAAAAATTATTTTGATTGCTCCAACACTGATACCCACTCCTAAGCAGTCTGTCACAAATTTCTCCATGGCACCTGCCTCAGACACCTTCCTTACTGTCTCAGCAGAACAACCAAATTCTGCACCCTCAGCTCCAAACATTGAATCTTGCAGCTTGGCTAATCACTTAAACTCCCCCTTAGCATCCCTCAGCAAACCTGTGATGGATGTCATTTTGGAGGCGAGAAAACCTAGTACTAGAAAATCTTATGCTGACAAATGGAAAAGATTCTGTGCCTGGAATCAATCTCAAGGGATGAGCACAGCAGTGCCCAATTTACCTCAGATTTTGCAATACTTAACTGAGATGCTTCACAAGGGCTTGTCTTTTTCTTCCATAAAAATCCATGCCTCCGCCATTTCAGCTCATTACAACACAGAATCCCCTCTCTTCTCTCATCCTCTGCTAAAGCAGTATCTCAGAGGGGCCAAAAACTTGAGGCCACCTAGGAGAGCTCCAATCCCTGCCTGGGACCTTAACTTTGTATTGGAAAAACTCAATCTACCTCCTTTTGAGCCAGCTGCTACTGCAGTCTTAAAATTTCTTTCCTGGAAAACAGCCTTCCTTTTAACAATCACTTCAGCTAGAAGGATTTCTGAATTACAGGCCCTTATGGCAGTGGAGCCTTTCATCACCTTTCATGTGGACAGGGTGTCACTCAGGACCAACCCATCCTTCATGCCCAAGGTGGTATCCAGTGTGGCTCTTAATCAGTCCATTCATTTGCCAACTTTCTTTCCCAATCCACAGGGGAGCGGATTCTGCATTCATTGGATGTACACAGACAACTTAGAGTTTACTTGGAAAGGACTAATTCTTGAAGAAAATCTGAACAACTGCTGGTAGCATTTGCTGCAGGGGCAGAGGGAAAGGCAATTTCAAAGCAAACCATTTCCAAATGGATAAGCCATTGTATTCATTACTGCTATAAGCACTATGGAAAACCTATCCCCCAAGAGATCAGGTCTCATTCCACCAGGGCTGCATCTACATCTACAGCCTTTCTCAGAGGTGTTCCTACCAGGGATATTCTAGAAGCTGCTACCTGGAGTTCAGTTCATACTTTCACCAAGCACTATCATTTACCAATTTTCTCTAAATCCAGAGCTGGCTTTGCTACTGCTGTTTTGCAGGGCCTTATAGTCAGTCCTAATGCTGTATAAATCCATCCTCCCAACCATAGCTTTGGGAACCTACCCAAATGTAATGATTGCAACAGTGAAACACAAAGAACATAGTACAGCTGTGTACACTTACCATAAATGTAGATGTTCAAGTGTATTCACTGTTGCAGTCCTGGTTACCCTCCCACCAGCCTCCTGTTTTTTCACTTACTTTGCCTCTCCTTTCTTTTACTACACTTAAAAGCATTTTTGGTGTATTTGCTTTTGTTTGGAGGTATATTTTTTGTGTTTTAAATTATTTATATATTTTTTGCTCCCCATTTGGGGGGCACCTGACATCTGGGGCAAGAAAAACTGATGTAATGGTGTCAGCTGCATGTTTTATACCCCTGACAACCTGAGGTCATGGAAGAAAGGACAGCAACCGATGCAGGACCCAAGACTTTGTTAATCAGGCCGACTGAGGGCAACCTGCCAGCAGATTACCCAAATGTAATGACTGCAACGGTGAATACACTCAAACATCTACATTTATGGTAGGTGTACACAGCTGTACTTTCTTTCCCTTACAGAAACAAAGAAGGTCTAAGGTGACCTTTAGGCTCTGGAGGGAAATGTATACCTAAGAAACAAAAATATGGTAAATCTGTAGTGAAGGAAGGAGAGAAACAAATCATGTCATTTGCAGAGCACCATTCCATTTTCTAGTGAGATGTGGACTTAAATAGCTATACTGTAGAACTTCATGGATACTCTTATAGCAAGTGTGTAACTGAGTAAGTCGCTTCAATGGAGCAATGCTCCTGGGTCACCCCTGAAAGAAGGATGTAGCTAAGCAAACT